>NC_053155.1:193830234-193847734 GCF_016835505.1 Polypterus senegalus
GGTATTGTATGATGGATAAGTATCTGCCTGAATTTCTCAGCATTGAGAGAACACCATTAATCCTGACAAAATCTCCAACTCCAGTTGGATAAATGCAGCCCCAAACGTTTAAGGAACCTCCACCATGCTTCACTGTTGCCTGCACACACTCATTATTGTACCGCTCTCCAGCCCTTCGACGAACAAATGTGCCTTCTGCTACAGCCAAATATTTCAAATTTTGACTTATCAGTCCAGAGCACCTGCTACCGTTTTTCTGCACCCCAGTTCCTAGGTTTTCATGCGTACTTGAGTCGCTTGGCCTTGCTTCCACGTCGGAGGTATGGCTTTTTGGCTGCAACTCTTCCATGAAGACCACTCCTGGCCAGACATCTCCGGACACTAGATTGGTGTACCTGGGTCCTATTGGTTTCTGCCAGTTCTGAGCTGATGGCACTGCTGGACATCTTCAGATTTCGAAGGGTAATAAGCTTGATTTGTCTTTTATCTGCTGCACTAAGTTTTCTTGGTCGACCACTTCGTCTACGATCCTCAACGTTGCCCGTTTTTGTGCTTCTTCAAAAGCACTTGAACAGCACATCATGAAACCCCAGTCTGCTTTGAAATCTTTGTCTGGGAGAGACCTTGCTGATGTAGTATAGCTACCTTGTGTCTTATTGCTGTGCTCAATCTTGCCATGACATGAAACTGTCTTCCACAACCTCACCTTGGTAGCAGAGTTTGGCTGTTCCTCACCCAGTTTTAAGCCTCCTACACAGCTGTTTTTGTTTCAGTTAATGACTGTGTTTCAACCTACGTGTGACATTGATGATCATTAGCACCTGTTTGGTATAATTGGTTGATCATACACCTGACTATAATCCTACAAAATCCCTGACTTTGTGCAAGTGTACCTATAAGAATTGATGCTGGTTTGAAGGCAAAAGGTAGTAACACCAAATATTGATTTGATTTAGATTTTTCTTTTGTTCGCTCACTTTGCATTTTCTTAATTGGTAAAAATAAACAATCATTATTTATATTTCTGAAAGCATTCTTTGTTTACAGCATTTTTTCACACCTTCCTAAAACTTTTATACAGTACTGTATATATAATATTAGCAAAATACCCATGCTTCACAATGGCGAAGTACTGCCTTAAAATTTTTATTAAGAAGAAAATTAAACCTTTTTAAACTGAGGGAAAATATACCGATAATTATTTGTTAAGGATCTCTTTGTATACCACTTTGTCAGTTCGGCCCTCTGGTTTAATATGACCAAGCTGCGCGCTGAGCTTACTCTTGAGCATGCAACGTACAGTTGGCCATGTGAAAAGTAATCTTGTCTCAAATCTCACAGCTTGGATTGCTGCTATCATAATCGGTTTGAGTTTCATGGTTTGTTTCAATTACGACAGTATTTGCCGGACTTGTGTTGAAGTGACATTCAGCAATCTGTCAAGCGTTGTAAGCATACAACTGGTTTCATCGATAACTTCGCATCCAGCTTTTGAGAGTTTAAACATTCATAAACATCAAAGTGTCCACTACTGAAATTGTCACCTGTGAATCTAAGATGTTTAAGAGGCATTGGCGTTTGTTGAAAGGTGTAAAATATTTGGCCATTTCGGTACACTTGAAAGCGACAACCGAACAATTCAGCGGCAGCCATCAACTCACATGCAGAAACCATAGGTGAAGGGCTTAAGCATTTCACTGTTATAGTGCTCCTGTGTAGTATAATTATCTCCTGTACCGTCATCAGTCCACACCTTGAACCTGTCCCAGTCATTCAATACATAAGACACAATGTTCCTCCAGATATCAAGAGTGAGCCTGATATGGCCGTGCAATATGTAACAAAGAGAATGGAAAAGGAAGGTGCCATCTCCGGGCATGGAAACCACTCGGTAAGTGACAGTTGTTTGATCGATGGTGATGACCTTGACAGACATGTTAATGGGGGTACGGTTGGAACGATAAAGGAAATGGGTATCTGAACAATGTAAAGCAAGTCTAAAATACCTACATAATAACTATAATCGTAATAAACGAACAATAAAACAGCGGAGAAGCCATGGATTAAATTAAAAGGCTGTAGTAATTAGCATGGAGACCAGAGTGACGGGAGGCCTTATATAGGCAGGCAGCCAATAACGTGGGAGGCGTTGGGATGGGGGACCTAACGGCGCCTCACACTGTGACCGAGCTGCAGGCTATGGACGTATATATGTACGTAAGTAAGATTCAGTTAGCGTTGGGAACCCACGTACCAAATTTCTAGAAGATGGGCCCATAAGTAACAAACACTGTTGGAAAGTTCAATATGGCGGCTGATAGTGGCGTCATACCATCGAAATAAGTACGTACATTGGTTTCGGTTAGCGCAGGGAAGCCGCCTACCAAATTTTGTGAAGATGGGGCCATAAATAAGAAAGTTCAACATGGCAGACGTTTTCGACTGTTACACATTGTATTTCGAAATGAAACCTGCTTAAGCTTTGTAAGAAAGCTGTAAGGAATGAGTCAGTCTGTCTGTCTGTCTGTCTGTCTGTCTGTCTGTCTGTCTGTCTGTCTGTCTGTCTGTCTGTCTGTCTGTCTCCCAAAACCCATACTCCTTGCTACTGTATTAAGCTACTCCGCCCCGCTATTACCATGTACAGCCCCCTCTCGAAAGCCCACCTCCCCATACTCTTTGCTTGTGAACTCCATTCCGCCTTGTCCCCACAATTTGCTTGTTCAGCATCGAGTGATTGGCAACATCCCGCCCTGTGCCTCTCCCCTCGCCTCATGCGATCCTGTTTCTAAAATATTTGCCCTGCTCGTTCCTTGCCATCTCTTGGCCTTTATATCTACATTACGAGATGACAGCCGGGTGCTCAACTAAAAGATGCTATGGAGAACACTGATTTAAAATGTAACATTTTCTTTGTGAATTGTAACGTTTACTTAAAAAGTGCAGCTAAAAAGTATTTGATGTCCAGGGGTGCATTAACCTCCAAGTATGTGGCGATTTAAGGGTTAACTATCATTGTCGAAATCTTGATAAACACATTATAGTACAAACATAAGCATTAACACATGACACTAACTTTACTCGCTAAAACTTGCCTCTCAAGAGACGGCAGCATCACAGCTCCAGGATGCTTGCGTTTAAGATGCTCATTCATTGCGGTGGTACTGCCGTGAAAAGAAAGCTCCACTTTGCATAATCTGCATTCAATTTTTTTTTCTTTTTTGGTGAAGTGCTCCCACACTTTAGAAAAATTTCTGTCTCAATTTTTTTTCATCTCCTTCCCCATCCTCTATCCGACTCACCATTGCAGCCATGTTTATTTTCCTCTTCTTCTCCTCAGACGTTGTTCTTCGTTGGTAGGACTGTGTGCAGTCTTGACAAACAATAACAAATGATATAGCCCCCAGACGTTCATGTAGTGCATTGCAGTTACAATAACCAATGTGGTTCTTTGTGACTGGAGCCTCTATTGAAGGTTCTTATAGATGTGGCGACAATAAAAAAAAAATGTTGTAGTCAACGTTATCGATAACGTCGACTAATCGTTGCAGCCCTAGATAGTCTTGTCGTTATGCCCAGTATAGCAATCATTGTGTTCATATATGTGTATCACATAATTCTGAAGTAACATTCAACTTGCTGAGATGACGGCAGTTCTTCTTCCTCTTCTGAGTCTTTACTGGTACGTTTTCTAGTTTATTGTAGATCTCTGTTGTGTTCTTGTGCCATTTGAGGTCAGACTTACACATTTTACAACTCAGAACTATTTTTTTATTTTTGTTTTGTATACACTGCATTCAGAGTATAGTGCCCCCAATTTCTGGAAGTCTTATGTTGCACTGTCTTTTCTGGCACTTGCTTACTGCCTGCATTTTTTCAGATGCGTTCAAAACTGAATGAAGTAGTAATGCAATTGTACATCATGACGTTCTCCGCCTAATGACGTAATTTACTAGTTGATGAAAGTGATCATTGCTATTGTTTTTAATAATCGAATATTGTCAATTATGACAATTCATTGTTGTAGCACAAATATGGACAGATGACTTTTTTATGGAAAAACATGACTTCTGACAAAGACATGCTTTGGATTTGAATTGAGCAGCTGTGATATTGGCCACTAGGAATTATAATATATTATCCAATGGCAGTGGAATACAATGGCATATCATTCATTTTTGTCTAAAACATGACTGTTTACAAAAAATATTAATACTGCTCTTTTAATCTAAATGACAGTGGCTTATAAAATCTATGTGGTATTTGCTAGACAATGAATATATTTTAATGTTCAGACCCCAAGGTTTCCCCAATTTTTTATTGTGTCTTATTTTATAACACTGAGCAAGTCACTTGTGAATAGTTTCAGTATCCTGATCATGTAAGTCATCATGTATAAATACAAAATAGTTAATAGTAGTAGTGATAATAATTATTTGTAGATCTTTTTCTTTATTGTTTACTTGCTTTGATATGTATAACTATATACATATAATTATATAACTATATGTATAACTATAATTTTTCAACAGAGGTGTATAATAAATAACACTCATCGTCTGGTAGAACTGTGTGTGGCAAAGCTTTCCCAGGACTGGTTTCCTCTTCTTGAACTGCTTGCAATGGCCTTAAATCCTCACTGTAAGTTCCATATCTATAATGGTACACGTCCTTCTGAGACAGTGCCTGCAGGAGCACAGCTAGCCGAAGATGAACTTTTTGCTCGTCCACCTGATCCAAGGTCACCAAAGGTAAGTTTATCTGTTGTTGTCTGCATCTCATTAACAACATCAGCTTTTCACAAGTTTGTCAGAATGTTTTTAGAACAATGTTTGTGATGGACACAGACTTTTTTAGTGGTTAAATTAGAAGTTGTAGCTAAAGTAAAATAGTGAAAATTTACAGGCTTGCCTGTGTACAGTTTGGGGAAACGTTTAAAGCATAGTATCAGAACTAATTAAAGAGAGAAAGTAGATGCCTCTAAAGGACTACAAGAATATTCAGAGATCAAGTACACTGATTATGACTGAGCATGTTTAAAATGCAGTTGGAGGAGGTCTGTTGAAATGGACTTGAAGCTGCAGTCATTGCATGGCAGATACATTTTTTTAATGACATAGAGTATGGACGTGAAAGGAAAAACCCACACAAAATTTTCATTTAATAGTATAATGTCATTAGTGCATGGTTGAAACCATCTTGTTTGTTTGTTTTTTTTTCTTGTTCTTTTAATATGCAGTACATATAAGTTAGCCAATATTACAATGTTGAATGTTATTAAATATAAGACCTCAGTCGATAATGGTCATATCCATGTTAATACTTATCAGTGTTTGATGTAGGTTCTCATATAAGGTAAAGTTTCACCTTTTAAAAAAGTTTCTGTGCTTATCATGACATGGCACTAATATGCAAAATAAGCTGAAAATTCTTTGGCTCTCATTAAGGAAAAAAAATCATATTAATTATCCATTGGTGAAGGAACATCATTGATGCACCACATCCATTGTCTCATTTTTAAGTATAACTTTTGCATATACCATGCCCATGATATGTGAAGAGTATGACTTTTGCATTTTTTCCTAAAAGACAAACACCTTTTCTAAACAGATCCCCTTAAATGGTGAATCTTTGATAACATTTTGTATCTAAGTGAAATCAAAGGATGCATGTAGTATTGCCTTCTAGCAATGCACTTAAGAAAGCATGACAAAATTGCTTGTAAGCTGGTCCAAGACACTGTGTACTTCAAAAGTCCAGAAGATATGACTATCAGTCTCTCTTTATAATTTGAGGCACTGTCTTTGTGTTTCTCAAATTTTAAAGAAAATGAATGTGCTAAATGCAGTAATGGTCAGTGGGTGCTTCCTCATTCTTTCATTTTAGCAGTTAAAATAACACTCAAGAAAATACAGAGAAATATTTTAAAGTTAAGAACAATAGTGACAGGTAATAGTTTTTCATGGGCAGGTGTAAATTAACAGTTTGATAAATCCAGATCTTGAAAATTTAAGCTAGACTTCAGAGCATTTTTTTGCAATGTGAAATGTTAGTTCAGTGCTGTTGAAAGGAGCTGGCTATAAAGAAATAATACGGACTACAGTAATTTGAGACATTTACATTTTTTTTTTGTATACTACATCTTTATTTTCAGTGTGCGTTACAAATAAGTTAATTAGGATTCAAACAGCATAACATGCTCCTGTCACAAGAGACGTTATGCCTACTTTGGACAGTTTGAAAGTTATATGTTGACTAAGGTAGTCAGAATGAAAATGAAATGATTTTGAAAAGGCTCAAAATACCTGAGAGTGTGTGAAATAGTTATCTGTAATGAAGGAATACATCTCTCGAGGTGCAGAGTAATGCCAAGGGTGCCACAGTTACTGAAAAATAATGTTTATGTGTTTGAATGTTCAGGGGGTGGATTAGTCAAAGGTAGAATACATAATACAAAGATAATAATAAACTTTTGCCCTGCATATATAGAGATTTGCCAGTAAATGTCAAATGGATTGTCTTCATCACTTGCCCAGCTCCCAAGGACCACACAAAAAAGTTTAAGCTACATTAGAATGTCCAAAGATAGATGAAGTTAACAAGAAATAGCAAAAGTAAATTGAGTTTGTGGTCATTTTTCTAAGCATGTTAAGAATGGTATGTTAAATCTGACTATATAAATCTATGTATATTAATAGAACTGTACCATGTCTGAATGTCCATAAAATTTTAATTTTAAGCAGCTATATTTGGGATTTCTACTAGTTTATTGTGTCTGTCTTTCTGACTCACTCACTCATCAACAAAACTACTATTTCCTATTTAGTTAATTCCCTGAAGTTAAACAGTATGTCTAAGTCAGTACAGTAGGTATACGCTAATTATATATATATAGAGTCATAAAAACGAGTCCAAGACATCATAAAGTTTTGGGGCAGCCACCCGTATATTGTTTTTTCCCAGCTGCAAATGGGTTTTCTTATCAAAGAAACGATGTGCATCTCACAGAGTCCAAAACAGAACTGACTATAGTAGGCCAAGATGGAGGATTTAAAAGTCTTGAGAGGAAGTGACGTCAAAAGGACCGGAACCAGAAGTGACGTCATCAAAGGGGCCGGCTTCGGAAGTGATGTCTTCAGAGGCGCTGGAACCTTGCAGGATTTCCCAGGAAAGGTCTGTAGGGAACTGAGAAAGACAGTCAGTGCACTTCCGCCGCCCCCTGGTCGGATGTTTTATTACAATTACTCGAGCCCTTTAGCTGCCTCCTACTCGCACGTGTGTGACAAGGCCACCCCCCCTCAGCCCAGACCTATCGGGTCGGGCGTCCTGCACCGAGAGGTCGTGGGCATGAGAGAGAGCATCAGCGTTGGCATGGAGAGAACCCTTACGATGAATAAGCGAAAACTTGTAAGGTTGGCGGTCAAGAAACCACCTAGTGACCCGTGGATTTGACTCCTTGTGAAGGGCCATCCACTGTAAAGGAGCATGATCCGTCACCAGAGTGAACTTCCGGCCCAAGAGGTAGTACCTCAACTGCGTAATCGCCCATTTGATCGCAAGGGCTTCTCTCTCCACCGCTGCATACCTGGTCTCTCGATCCAACAGTTTCCGGCTCAGGTACATGATGGGGTGTTCAACACCATCGACGCTTTGGCTCAGCACTGCACCCAGGCCTATGTCCGAAGCGTCTGTCTTGAGAATAAAAGGGAGAGAAAAATTAGGAGCTTTTAATATTGGTGCTGACGTAAGAGCCTGTTTTAAGTCACTAAATGCAGCGTCCGCCTTGTCAGTCCATACCACATGATTAGGAGCCCTTTTCTTTGTAAGATCAGTCAAGGGTGCCGCGCTCTCTGAAAACCGAGGTACAAACCGGCGGTAGTACCCGGCCAACCCGAGAAAGGCTTGGTCCTGCCTCTTGGTTTTCGGATGGGACCATTTAACAATGGCATCTATTTTTGAACACTGTGGTTCCACAGTACCCCGACCCACCAGGTAGCCCAAATATTTAGCTTCTTTCAATCCAAAGAAACAATTCTTGGGATCAATACGAAGCCCGGCTTCTCCTAGCGTCCACAATACCGCAGTGACCTGCTGTACGTGTTCTTTCCTTGTGCAGGAATAGATGACTACGTCATCCAGATAGGCAGCACTATACGCATTATGGGGTTGGAGCACTTTGTCCACCAGACGCTGGAAAGTCGCAGGAGCCCCGTGTAACCCGAATGAAAGAACACGATACTGCCAGTGTCCGCTAGGAGTACTGAACGCGATCTTGACCTTCGCGGAGTCCGTTAAAGGAATCTGCCAGTACCCCTTTGTCATGTCAAGCGTGGTCAAAATTCAGCTTGTCCAAGTCTCTCGAGGAGGTCATCCACGCGAGGCATGGGATAAGCATCAAAAAGGGAGACCTGGTTAAGTCGACGGAAGTCATTGCAAAACCTCCAACTACCGTCAGGCTTACTAACCAAGACAATTGGGCTGGACCAGGGACTATAACTTTCCTCAATCACTCTTAGTTTCAGCATCCGCTAGATTTCCAGCTCCACTTCTGCTTTCTTTGCCTCAGGAAGTCTATAAGGGCGCTCTCAGACTATAACTCCTGGTTCAGTCACTATGTCGTGCGCAATCAGAGAGGTCCGTCCGGGTTTTTCACTCACCACCTCTGAGACGGACAGGATGGCTGATTCCAGCTCCGTCTTTGTCTATAGGTTAATTCCTCGCCGAAATTAAGGGTGTCTATGTGAGCAAAGAATGAGCGGGGCTGAGCGGAGGAGGGATCTGGCTCCCTCTCCTTTCACGGCTTCAGCAAGTTCACATGATTAACCCGCTCAGTTGGTCTACGATTGGGTTGTTTCACCAAATAGTCGACCAACCCTTTTCTCTCCTTAATTGGGCGAGTAATTTAGAATGAGAGGTGGGAATTAATACCATGACACGATCCCCCGGCTGGAATTCTTGGAGAGTCGTGCCACGATCGTAATAACGGGCCTGTGCTGCTTGTGCCTCTTCCATATGACTTTTTAAAATAGGTCGAATTTTTTCAAATCTATCGCGTAATTGAGCGATATATTCCAAAATATTTGTACAGGGAAGAGCCTCTCCTTCCCAACCTTCTTTCAAAATATCAATATACCTCGGGGTTGTCGTCTGTATAACAATTCAAAAGGAGAGAACCCCGTAGAGGCATGTGGGACTTCCCGATAGGCAAAGAGAACGAGGGGGAGAAGTTGATCCCAATTCCTCCCATCCCCGCTGACCACCTTGCGAAGCATTTGTTAGAGAGTCTGATTAAACCTCTCCACTAGACCGTCGTTTTGAGGATGATACACCGCGGTCTTCAAGTGCTTTATTTTCAGTAACTTGGCCGCTTCCCTGAACGTCTCCGAGGTAAAAGGTGTTCCTTGGTCCGTTAGGACTTTTTAGGAATACCAACACGCAAATACTCCTACTAGTTCCGTGCGATTGCTTTAGATGTAGCTGAGCGCAAGGGAACAGCTTCTGGATATCGGGTCGCATAGTCCACGAGGACTAATATATATTTATGTCCTCGGGCTGAGGGCTCCAAGGGTCCTACAATATCCACCCCGATTCGTTCAAATGGGGCATCAATTAAGGGAAGGGGAACGAGAGGAGCACGGTCCTTCTTAGGAATTTGCCGCAATTGACATTCTGGACAAGAAATGCAAAAACGGCGAACCTCCTCGTTAATTCCCGGCCAATAAAATCTGAGCTTAATCCACTCTAAAGTTTTTCGGAGCCTAAATGGCCTCCAAGGAGGTGGGCGTGAGCTAAATCACAAACCTGCCACCGGTAAGTTCGTGGAAGTAACAACAGTTTCCGAACCTCCGCCCCATGTTCCGCGACCCGATATAATAGATCATTTTGTATTACAAAGTGAGGTCCTTGTGGCATGGGCTGATGTGTGCGTTGGCTGTTGACAAGGACTACTGATTTTTTGCAAATTTTAGGGAGTCATCGTTCCACTGCTCCCTTTTAAAAGAAGCCGATGTTTGTTTAAACTGAAAGTAAATGTCGGAGAGAGGGTCAGGTCTGACCTCAAGGGGAGGGGATTCCTCCCGACTCGTCGAGGCGCGAGTGGATGTCTTATTTGCCAGCGACGGACCAGGAATCTCCCCGTCCTCCTCGTGGGCTTCCGTATCTCTCTCCGCTGGCTGTGTACACGGCGTGGAGACAGCTTGAGACGAGCTATCCCCATCTACGAGGCATAAGTTTTTATCAGGAGTAGTCAATAGTTTACCGCATTTATTTTCTGACCTGTCCCGTCATAGAATCGCTGAGAAGGGAGGATTAGGGTGGATCGCCATGGGATGTTTTTTTAGCATTCCTCCCTGACTCACGAAACACAGGGCGGTGTCGTACATCCGGAGGTCTCCGTGAGTACATTTAATACTGGTCTTTTTTTTAATTCTCTGTTGCGGTAAAACATATCTGCAATCAACAGTGGAAATGTTGCTGTCAGAATCAAACAGGGTAAGAAGTTTATAACTATTAATGACTACAAATCCTGTATTTGAACACGTCAGGGGGTTGGCAAGAGCACACAAACCATCTCCCCCTTCCACCTACATCCCGCCTCGCTCCCGGATAGGTTGTACGCCCGGTGGCCCGGGAACTCAGAAACAGGCTCCGATGTATGTGTAAGAGACTTCTTCAGTAGGACGTGATCTCTAGGAAATCCACTAGAGGGCCGTTCTGCTCTCCCAGAGTTTGACTGGCTTGGGTGTTTTCAAGAGCTTTATAAGCTCTTCCATTGAATGGAATTCACCCCAGTCCGGCTGGGCAAAGTTTTTAGGTAGGCCTTTTAAAAAGAGGAGACAGGCTACATGTTGCACTATCTGGCAGGTGTTTAATTCAAATGGCCTTAGCCACGCAGCCACCTGCTCCCAGAGGGTCATCGCCTGCTCCTGGACTGATCTCTCTGGATCAAGTGTCCAGTTTTTTATTATTTTCACCTGCTGGACTGGGGATAGCCCATATTTATCTGGGACCTGAGTCCCAATGGGCGGCTCAGCTCTCTCCTCCAAGAGAACATAATAAGCCTTTTTTGTTTCATCCCCAGAAACCAGCCTACGCCTGTATGTCCCCCTCACATTCTCCATTTGGTAAGTTATACGCCCGGGGTTGCATTTGAGGAGCGGAGCCTGTACTGAGTCCTTCCTGACCCCCAAACGCACTCCCCCGCTAGAAACTCTGCCCGGTACTCTCCTACCTGGTTCATCACCTGTCCGAGTCCCGGTTTCTTCTTGGACGTTATCCTGCCGGCTACGCCACTGTCATAAATATGAGTCCAAGACATCATAAAGGTTTGGGGCTGCCACCCATATATTGTTTTTTCCCAGCTGCAAATGGGTTTTCTTATCAAAGAAACGATGTGCATCTCACAGAGTCCAAAACAGAACTGACTATAGTAGGCCTAGATGGAGGCTTTAAAGGTCTTGAAAGGAAGTGACGTCATCAAAGGGGCCGGCTTCGGAAGTGACGTCATCAAAGGGGCCGGCTTCGGAAGTGACGTCATCAAAGGGGCCGGCTTCGGAAGTGACATCTTCAGAGGCGCTTGATCCTTGCAGGATTTCCCGGGAAAGGTCTGTAGGGAACTGAGAAAGACAGTCAGTGCACTCCGCCGCCCCCTGGTCGGATGTTTTATTGCAATTACTCGAACCCTTTAGCTGCCTCCTACTCGCATGTGTGTGACAAAATATATATATATATATATATATATATATATATATATATATAAACTGCTCAAAAAATTAAAGGAACACTTTGAAAACACATCAGATCTCAATGGGAAAAGAAATCCTCCTGGATATCTATACTGATATAGACTGGGTAATGTGTTAGGAACGAAAGGATGCCACATCGCTTGATGGAAATGAAAATGATCAACCTACAGAGCCCTGAATTCAAAGACGCCCCAAAAATCAGAGTGAAAAAATTGTGGCAGGCTAGTCCATTTTGCCAAAATTTAATTGCAGCAACTCAAAATTGTACGCAGCACTTTGTATGGCCCCTGTGTTCTTGTATACATGCCTGACAACATCGGTGCATGCTTCTAATGAGATGACAGATGGTGTTGTGGGGATCTCCTCCCAGATCTGGACCAGGGCATCACTGAGCTCCTGGATAGTCTGAGGTGTAACCTGGTGGCATTGGATGGACCAAAACATAATGTCCCAGAGGTGTTCTATTGGATTTAGGTCAGGAAAGTGTGGTGGCCAGTCAATGGTATCAATTCCTTCATCCTCTAGGAACTGCCTGCATACTCTCACCACATGAGGCCAGGAATTGTCGTGCACCAGGAGCCACTGTACCAGCATAGGGTCTGACAATGGGTCCAAGGATTTCATCCTGATACCTAATGGCAGCCAAGGTGCCTTTGTCAAGCCTGTAGCGGTCTGTGTGACCCTCCATGGATATGCCTCCCAAGACAATCATTAACCCACCACCAAACTGCTCATGCTGAATGATGTTACAGGCAGCATAATGTTCTCCATGGCTTCTCCAGACCCTTTCACTTCTGTCACGTGCTCAGGGTGAACCTGCTCTCATCTGTAAAAAGCACAGGGCACCAGTGGTGCATCTGCCAATTCTGGTATTCTATGGCGAATGTCAATTGAGCTGAATGCTGCTGGGCAGTGAGCTCAGGGCCCATTAGAGAACATGGGGCCCTTGGGTCACCCTCATGACGTCTTTCTGGTTGTTTGGTCAGAGACATTCACACCAGTGGCCTGCTGGAGGTCATTTTGTAGGGCTCTGGCAGTGCTCATCCTGTTCCTCCTTGCCCAAAGGAGCAGATACTGGTCCTGCTGATGGGTTATGGACCTTCTATGGCCCTCTCCAGCTCTCCTAGAGTAACTGCTTGTCTCCTAGAATCTCCTCCATGCCCTTGAGACTGTGCAGGGAGACACAGCAAACCTTCTGGCAATGACACGTATTGATGTGCCATCCTGGAGAAGTTGGACTACCTGTGCAACCTCTGTAGGGTCCAGGTATCGCCTCATGCTACCAGTAGTGACACTGACTGTAGCCAAATGCAAAACTAGTGAAGAAACAATCAGAAAAGATGAGGAGGGAAAAATGTCAGTGGCCTCCACCTGTTAAACCATTCCTGTTTTGGGGTCATCTCATTGTTGCCCCTCTAGTGCATCTGTTGTTAATTTCATTAACACCACAGCAGCTGAAACTGATTAACAACCCCTCTGCTACTTAACTGACCAGATTAATATCCCATAAGTTTCATTGACTTTATGCTATACTCTGATTAAAAAGTGTTCCTTTAATTCTTTTGAGCAGTATATATATATATATATATATATATATATATATATATATATATATATATATACACACACATACACACACACACACACACAGAGGTAAAATTCCGTTACAACAAAGTATTTTTATGGTCCCAACAGTTTCCGCATATGACACAAGTCTATAGAAATCTCATTACTACGAAATCTATTCAGCAGATACTTTCATTACAATGAAGTGCCCAAAAGACCTTGAAATGCCTGAATGCATCATCCACTGAGCAGTTAGTTCTGTGGTCTTAGCTCAGTTGTGCACAACGATCCCTAAACAGAAACACTGTATTTTTTTCTCTTTCTTTGTATTTTGTTTGTAGTGTTTTTTTTTGCTGTTTTTGTTTTCTGTTTGGTTCTGATGTATTGCTCGTTAACATTTGATAAACGTCCGTTGGAATTTAACTCATTGTCACCCTCCTATAGAAATCGCAGGCACCAAGTATTCATATTCACACCCTGTAGCATATAAAAGGGATGTAATGATACATAGATCTCAGAACACAAATCTGTGCTCACTATATGATAAGTTTTCAATACATTCTTACCTATTTTAGTAATTAACAAGTAAACTATAGTGTTCTTCCTCTTCCCAATCCAACCATCACAAAATGTATAAAATACTGTATATAGATGGGCATTATTTATGTTGATTTGATTTTAACATGATTTAGGTTGTTTTATCTAAGATTTGACTTCTCCACTTAGTATTTCTGACTCCTTTGTCAGGCAAGGCTGTATGCATTTTGCATTAAAAAGTGAAATCGCTGGAAAACTAAAAAAGTGTAAGCTTAAACTGGTGCCCTCTGTATTCTTTCGCCTATTTCTTGAGGATGGGGAGATGACAAAAACCAAGGTGTGGACAAAATGTCAACACAGAATCTTTTAATATATAAGGTCAATTTAGTACTGCTAAACGGGTAACAATATACTGCAGTAAATCAATGTAAACATGACAGTTACATGCCTGCTCCTTAAAGAGGCCATTCAGACTAATACCCAATAGCCATGTGGTTGGGTTCCAGGATTATCTCACGTTTAGAGTGCTCATATGGCAAATTGCTGTTGATGACAGTATGCAAACTTCTCTCCTGTCCTCTACAAAGAAAGAGTGAATGGCTTTGCTCTGGCATTTGACTGCATGCCTTCAACTTACAACTGGCTCAAGTCACTTGATCATTGTTACATGTGAAATGCAGCCTCAGAAGAAGTGGTATCTACTCAACATAAAAAGTTAATGTTAAAAATAACCTGTTTGTAATTCTTAAATTTTGCAGTAACAAAGCTAAATATGCTAACATATTGCATTTGTTATGACATTAAATTATTGGGTTGAGTAAGTTAAGAGATTGTCTCATTTATGATTAAGTGAGGACACTCTGACTTTTATGCTAATTAACATTTAAGTAGAAGAAACATGATTTTTTGGGCCAAACGTTGAATGTCATTAAGCAGTGTAGTGCTTGTTATGTTGTGTTTCTATTATTGTATTATAATCTGTGCCTTTTTGTCATTTGTTTTTGAAAACAGGGCTGGCTTGTGGATCTCATAAATAAATTTGGCACATTAAGTGGATTTCAATTACTGCACGATCGTTTCACAAGTGGCCAAGCACTTAATGTTCAGATTATTGCAGCACTCATCAAGTATGTAAGAGGTGTTATTTTTTTCCTTCCCACTGAAAAGTCCTCATAGAAGCATAGGAATTTAGAATTTAATGGAATTTCCTTAATGTGACCTTTTTATTACGCTGTGATGTATACATTATTTTAGCCAGTTTAATGTTATTGTATTTGTTTTACACTCCTACTTATAAAGCATAATTCCTGTTAGTTCTGCCTCTATTTTGGATACTAAAAGTAACATTTTATATGATTTGTTATTAGTGCTTTTTTTTTTTTGGAACGGAGACATTGTACTAATGGGTCTCAGTTGCTTTAACTCCACTGTTTGTTTCCATATGGACTTTTTTCATCTCCCTCCAACTCTTTTGAAATATAAGAATGCATAGACCTGGTGGTGAAAAATTGAAATGTATGGAGAAAGTGATTGAAGTGTCCAAAACAATTGGACCGCCAGACATAAGATATGAACCAACACTTGAACACTCTCAGATCATATTGTACTGGTAAAGCATTTTTCTCAGTGAATATGCTGTATTTGCTGGTTATCTTATTTGTCAAATGTTTTCTTGAAACTTTGCGTTGTGGCTGGCTTAAAGGAATATTTTTTCCCAGTGCCCCATGATGCTTTGTAAGGCTACTGCGACCTTACAGGGCTACAGCAGCTATGTGCAGAGCGTTCATTCAGTTGTACTGTAAGATCCTTGTAGGGATGCTTCAGACATGCACAGTGTCACAGCCAAATCAGTACTCCAGCCTCTCACCCCTGCGTTTTGTTTAAAAAAAAAAAAAATAAGTAAAATTGAGGGATATGTTAGTTGGCTGTACTGCCACCTGATATCTGTGCAGAGCCACAAATTATTATTATGCATGCAAATTAGCCATGGGCTGGCTCTACCTTCCAAAACAAGCCTTAAAGGGGCCATGTATGTATGTATGTATGTATGTATGTATGTATGTATGTATGTATGTATGTATGTATGTATGTATGTATGTATGTATGTATGCATGTATGTATGCATGCATGCATGCATGCGTCTGTTGATGTGTGCAGACCCAGGCTGATGGCAAAATATCAAAAGTAAAGAGTATGTATGTATGTAAATGTATGTAATAAATGTATGTACATACTGAGTCGGGATTTGGTATCTTTCTACAGGTAGAGCAACTGGAGCATGTGTGATCTGTTACTACTGTAAACTGTCTACCTCATACAGTCAAGGAGCAACTGGAGCATGTGTGATCTGTTACTACTGTAAACTGTCTACCTCACAAGTAGCACAAGTAGCGTAGGGCTTCCACTGCCCACTTAATTACCAAAAATTCCTTCACGAAATTTTGAGTAATTCCTCTCCCTGGGAAGTAATTTCCTGCTCAGAAATGTGTTGGGATGTACTTCTGAAAAACTGAGAGAGCACCCTCCCTAAACCAAAAGCACTTGCATCCGTCTATAGAATGAATTCCTTAGAAAAGTCCAGATTCTACAGAACAGGGAATGACGACAAAGTGGCCTTTAAGTCAGAGAAGTACCTGTCACAATCCTCGGTCCAGACAATGATGCAGCTTTTCTGCCCTTTGTCAGGTCTGTGAGAGGGGAGTCCCCCGTACAGGAAGATCAGATTGAATCATTTGTAATATCTAGCAAGTCCTCGGAAAACATGAACCTGCTTCTGCGTTTCTGGACTTGGATATGCAAGCACCTCATCCACCTAGACCAAGGTGTTCCCCAAATAATGTGTTTCTGACATTACAATTTTACACTTCTTAGGGTTAGCTGTCAACCTAGCCAGCCTCAAATTGTCAAGCACTGCTTGCAGGCAGTTGAGATGTGACCTCTAATCATTATTGAAAATTACCAGATCTTCGAATGATGCCCCAGCACACATGGATTGTGGTCACAGGATCCAATCCATCATCCACTGAAAAGTTAACGGCTCACCATAGAGAACAAATTAACGATTAATTCGAACAACCTGTCCAGGGTGGTGAATGTGGTCTTTAGTTGTAACTGCCAGTATAGTTTTCGTGAATTACAGCCATTTTGAGCATTTGCTTTACCTCCTCATGTATCAAAGTTACTATTTGCTTCCAGAAGATGATATGGGCACATCTGTATTTTAACGCTGGATTCAGTTTTGATCTTCTGTTCAGCAATTTCAGTCTGACCATGCTCAGCTGAAAAGACATCAAAGTTCCTCCCGATCATTGACAGCAACTCAACCTTTTGGGTGTCCATCAAATCATCCCCAATAGCAATCTCTGTCTGAGAGGCTGCCACTGATGTGGCTGACATAATTTCTTGTGCGATTCGTGCCACTGTTTCAAATAGATGAACACATAAGATTTACATGGGCTTTTGTCGGCTGGGTATTCTGACCTTGTATTTTATGGGACTCATGCACTCCTCCACTACTGCTGGACTCTGCTGAGTCGTCTAAAATTTCTTTTCTTGTCATAATTATGTTTTTGTTCCTCCTGTTCTCACTGCTGATGCTCGACCGCATTAGAAGACAATTTAGAAATCTGCTGTTGGATCTAAATGACCCGATCGAC
>NC_053155.1:193850234-193922734 GCF_016835505.1 Polypterus senegalus
ATAAAAGTAGAAAGGCAAAGCCCTCACTCACTCACTCACTCACTCACTCACCACTCACTCACTCACTCACTCACTCACTCACTGACTCATCACTAATTCTCCAACTTCCCGTGTGGGTGGAAGGCTGAAATTTGGCAGGTTCATTCCTTACAGCTTCCTTACAAAAGTTGGGCAGGTTTTATATCGAAATTCTACGCGTAATGGTCATAACTGGAAGCAGTTTTCTCCATTTACTGTAATGGAGATGAGCTTGAACGCCGTGGGGGAGTTTCGTGTGACATCATCACGCCTCCCACGTAATCACGCAGTACATAGAAAACCAGGAAGACCTAAAAAGCGCTGAAGAAAACATGCATTATATAATTGAGAAGGCAGCGAAACAATAAGAAGCGGCGGTGACATATACAACCATATTCATGACTTCTGCTACTTCGGAAACAAAGCACGATGTAAACCTACACTTTAAATTAAGTTCATAGACAGGCTGCCGCTGGCGTTTGTAATTTAGTGCCTGCCCATATAAGGCCGTCCGTCAGCGGCAATCCAATAGCAAACTCCACTAAATATTCACGGGTTAAGGACTGTGCTTATGCAGAGGAAGATGAGATGGTCAGGGTGGTGTTTGGTACAAACTCAGCGAAACTGCGAGAGAAAGTTTTAAGTGCCAGGACTAAGGTAACATTAAATACAGCCATGGACATAGCGAGAGATGGCACCAGCACAGCTGGGAAACTTCGATGCATGTACACGAAATGCTCACGTGAACTGACGCAGTGCACAGATAAAAAGCAACAGTTCCAAAGAGCGCTGAACAAAAACCGAATTACACAATTGAAAAGGCAGCAAAAAATATGAAGCGTCTCATACATACAAGCATATTCATAAATCCAAAACAAAGCACACGTTGGAAAAAGTCAATGTCCCGCTAAAGGAAGACAGTGTAAAAAAAACCGTGCATGCAGTGTGTCAGGTCTCAGATAAAGAAGAAGACAGCTGTTTATTGATGCAGTAAGAAACGAATCGATGAATGAAACCTGTCATCTTTACAACGATTGACAAACACGGAATGTAACTTGAACACAACACATCCTACAAATCACGAACCTGATTGAAAGAAATAATGATAATCAAATCCTTGATGACAGCAACACTCAGTAACACTCACAAAACAAATACTGTATATTGACAGTCATGTTACGTTATTTTTAAAATGTTCCCTTTTCTTTTTCATAGCTTTTTTAACACACTACTTCTCCGCTGCGATACGCGGGTATATATATATATATATATATATATATATATATATATATATATATATATATATATATAACCCGATCTACATACTCGAATAATGGATACTTTATTCGCCATCAATGATTGTTTTGGTAAAGCCATACTCAGTGTATTCATTAGATGAACGGTAAAAAAGTAAGAGCGAGGGAAGGATGACTTATTGAGGCATGCAGGCTGTAGTCTTGGCGTCAACTGTATCTGAATTGCGTGATCACATTTGAAAAATATATCTTTTCAAGTTCTATTTAGTCCATATGTGTCAAACTCAAGGGCGCGGGCCACATCCGGCCCGGTGTGTAATTATATCCAGCCCGCGAGATCATTTTATATACTGTATTATTGTTATTAAAGCCCGGGTATATGAAGCGCTGGTAACACAATAAACTACAGATCCCATAATGCAGCGCTTCAGCTGCCTTGCCGAACACTTACCGCTTACTATAGTTATTGCGCACTGAGTTTGCACGGCGCTTTGGTGACTTTGAAGAACAAAAAAAGTCCGTCTACATGTGGCTCGAACCTTGTGCATGTTTGGTAGCACATATCTGTTTGAGAAGCTCTTCTCAGTGATAAAGACTAACAAAACAGCACACAGGAGTCGCCTCACTGATGAGCACCTGCAATCCATCCTGAGAATCTCCACAACACAGAACCTCACACCAAACAGAAACGAACTTGTGGCCAAAAAAGATGCCAGGCGTCCAGCTCTAAAATGACATATGAGCAAAGACAACTGAATGATTTGATTTGTTATTGCACATAAGAGCGGGAGTCAATCGTTTAACAAACAGCATATTGCACTGATACTGAAATAGCTGTGTGTGTATATATGTAGATATGTGTGTGTATGTATGTATATGTGTGTATATATGTGTGTGTATATATATATATATATAGATATATATGTATGTATATATGTGTATATGTATAGATATGTATATATATATGTTTATGTGTGTGTGTATAATATATATATATATATATATATATATATATATATATATGACAACTAACACTCATCACTCACAACAGTGACAAAACAATTACATTGACAATCAGGTTACGTTATTTTCAAAATGTTTCCTTTTCTTTTCATTGCTTCTTTAACACACTACTTCTCCGCTGCGAAGCGCGGGTATTTTGCTAGTAAATAATAAAATTAAAATAAATAGTGCAACTTCCAGTAATAATTCTGTTTCTTCAAGGCTTCAACCCCAGGTACATTACACAGCATTCAATAAATAAAAATAAAATAAAAGAAGTTCAACTTGGTGTTAACATCTTTAACAATTGAACCATCCTTAAGGCAAATTGTATTGATATGACCCTTGCTTCAAGCTAGGCCTGAAGGAGTGCATGGTAGATTGGCTCCCTGGCTGTCTTTGTGAGACAGGAGCCCAGGGGTGACCGTTGCAGTGAGATTCACTATGGTTTGTACCTTGTGTCATCGTAAGTGTCGGTCATCCCAAGTGAACGTTGGCATGGGTGCATCAGCTACAGGAATGTGTTCAGCACCACGATCAGTTGATGCCAGTACCTCATTTTCGTTTTCAATCTCCATCTTGAGATCAGTTGCATCAAAATCTGAGTCCGACAAGTCAGAGTCGGTTTCAGTGATAATATGGAAAAAGTCACTCCCAGATTATTTTGCTTTCAGTATTCACTTTGGTATCTCTCCTCATGCCATTTTAGAAGCTGTTTGCTCTTCGCTATTCACACACGCAAAGGGAATCAAGGTCAAATCAGCAAAGCTAACTTTCCTTCTAGCAAAAGCATATCAAAGCGCTGTAACAACAAGATCACTGATCTCTTATCGATCGCTAGCTAGACTGAGGCATCTCACAACGTGGGAGTTTCTGGCAAAGTATCATACTGCATCGCTCTGCCCAGAGAAACGTTCGCTTGCTGCACCAACTTGAAAATTTATATTTTACACAATTTTATATAAATTGTCTCCCTTTTGATTTCGTAACTTCGAAAAATCTAAGTTGAACCATCGTAAATAGGGGACTACCTGTACTGACTGATAATAAAATAACAAAAAACTGATTATACACACATTCATTGTACATTTCTTATCCTATGGTATGTTTTTACTACAACTATTACATACCTATGGGTGTGTGAAGCCTGTGTCCAAAACACTAGTACTCCAAATCATTTTTGCGGCTAAGGAGGTGTAGCAAATTGCTCCTGTTGCCGCCTCCGGCGACAACTTTAGCTTGACAACATTTGCAGTAAATAGTTGTTTGGTCGACATCCGACCTTTTAATACCAAAGTATCTTCAGTCAACAGACACGGCTCCTTTTTTTGGCAAAAGTTCTTCTGTGTCATCATGTCTGCTACAGCTTCAGTTTCGGAATGTTGTCTGTCCATTTTCACTATTCAGTACCTCAACTAACGCATGTTATCCGTTGCATGCGTATTTCGTGGTGTAGCAGTGAAAAAGGTCCCTCCTTAAACAATTTCCTGCTGCATATGTTCTGAACGTTGTTTAGGCTATTTAAGCCAGTGTTGCACTATAAGAAAAATCCATATCATAACAAAAATAAAAAATGGTTTTCGGTATGAACCAGTAAACCTCCCAGCACAACTTTCAAGTTTTAAACCTTCCATTCCATATTCAGTTCTAAAATGTTTCTACTTCTTACTTTTAAGACTTTACTTTTACATTTGCATACTTCATAACTTTGACTTTCCATCAGGTTCATCCTTTAAGTCTTGTTTAATATTGCAGTGCATTATAGTTAAACTAAGAGCTTTAGTAGGTTTCTAATGCAAGATACAGACTGGAGTTTTCAACCTCATAATGCACATTTCTTAAAAGACAACAACAACAACAACAACATTTATTTATATAGCACATTTTCATACAAACAGTAGCTCAAAGTGCTTTACATATTAAAGAATAGAAAAATGAAAGACATAATTATAAAACAAAATAAATCAACATTAACATCGAATAAGAGTAAGGTTCAATGGCCAGGGGGGACAGAAAAAACAAAAAAACTCCAGACGGCTGGAGAAAAAATAAAATCTGTAGGGATTCCAGACCATGATACCGCCCAGTCCCCTCTGGGCATTCTACCTAACATAAATGAAACAGTCCTCTTTGGATTTAGGATTCTCACGGAAGGGCTTGATGATGATGATGATGGTCACGTAGACTTCTTCCTTTTAATCCGTCCATCATTGTTGGAGCATCATGAAGCTTTGAGTAGGTGGAGGTGGCGCAGGCCACCACCACAAAGAAACCGGAAAAAGAAACAGAAAAGAGAGTAGGGGTCAGTACCGATTTTAGAGCCACCATGAATAGTTGTTATGATGAATTGAACATACAGAGTATCAGGATTAAGTTAAATTACGATTAAAATGAAGTTATAAAAAGGCCATGTTAAAGTAAAGTAAAAAGACAACTTTTGTTTTTTTGGAATGATGTTATACAAAGATGCAGGTTTTATGGGATAAACTCCTTGCTAGGCCTTAACATTTGTGAACTTATTATAATGAAACTAATTTCTTTTAACTAGCTACCACCTCTTCACCCATAATGTGAGCATCTTTCTTTTTGCCTTAGGATAGATAGCACCAGCTTGATTAATGCAGTAACGCACTATATTGAAAATAGCTTCTTTTTGCACTGTGGAATTCATCCATTTTTAGTCCAGTATAGTCAGAATATTTAGCAAGTTTTCGCAAATATTGAACAGACATCTGTTCTGGCTCTGATGTTACACAAATTTCCCTGTGTTTGCATAGTCGGTTCTTTCCTTGTAGACACCAGTTTATCTTATTGTTTGCTTGTTGTCATTTTGTTTGACAGCTAACTCTCACAGACAAAAGAGGCCACTCTTATAACTAACATCTTGTAATAAAATTAAACCATTTATAGTGCACCATAGGCAAGGCTGGGTCTACACTTATACTTTTTCATTTATTTTTTCTTTTATGATAATGATCTCTGTCCATATTTGCAGTTTCACATCCCTGCCTACTCTAAAGCACAACACAACAAGCACCATGGAAACAACTCTTCTGCTCTCTGTTTTGACTGGAGTTTTCTTCTGTGAATAGTGAACAATCAGGGAATGCTGTAATAAACATGATTCAACCAGGGAAGAG
This sequence comes from Polypterus senegalus, assembly GCF_016835505.1. Lineage (NCBI taxonomy): Eukaryota > Metazoa > Chordata > Cladistia > Polypteriformes > Polypteridae > Polypterus > Polypterus senegalus. The sequence goes on from NC_053155.1 coordinate 193,855,651, forward strand.
TGAAGTTAATAAGAATGTGCACTTAGTGTGTGATTCGAATGTTCATTTTTTAAAGTCTGTGTTTTCGCCCTTCCTCATTGCAATCCTGAACAGCTGTTTTCAGAAGTGCATACCTCTTGATAAAATTTTCTGAATTCTATTTTCTGGGTTAATAACACTGGCATTGTGTGGATGATCTGCGAAAATGAAGACAATTTTCTGTGTACTTAAGTGAACATGTAGTTGTGTAGAATGTAGCCTGAATTGCCGGGAGTGTGACAGTATTTCTATGCCAATACTTTTACTGTCTATAACTTGCTGTGGTTTTCTTAAGATCACATAAAAGCAATGACTGAAAATGAATAAATGTTATGCTCCTAATTCAGACTTTGTATTTCTGGTTAAAATCAAAACATTAAGTAATGGCTGTCATTTTTTTACACTATATTTTTATGTTTGTTATGTACTAAGTTCATTGTTCTACTATGCTATGAGACATTTGATTTTATACATTTCACTTTTTAATGAATGTTCTTTGTGTATAGTTATTTTATATTCTTATATTAACATCATTGTTTTGTTTTTTTTTCCCCCAGACCTTTTGGGCAATGTTACGAATTCTTAACATTGCACACAGTGAAAAAATACTTCCTCCCAATAATTGAAATGGTTCCACAGTTTTTAGAAAATCTTACAGATGAGGAGTTAAAAAAAGAGGCAAAAAATGAAGCCAAAAATGATGCTTTGTCTATGATAATCAAGTCATTGAAAAACTTAGCTTCACGGGTACCAGGGCAAGAAGAAACTGTAAAAAATTTAGAAATATTTAGATTAAAAATGATTCTTAGGTAAGTATTTTAAACGTACTTTCAGTTTACTGTTTTAGGGCTTTTATGAGGAAACTGCAATAGTTGCTGTCAAGTTTTGTTTTGATCACTTTAACACTAGAATTACCAATGCCTACGAAAAAACTCGTAAATCCGTCCCACCTTAAATCCCTTTGCATCTTTCTGTAAGCGTCTTTTGTCCTGTAAATGTGTCGACAAGCAGCCTGCTATCACATCCCCCCACCGCCACACAGTTTTCTCAGCTCAAGTCTGTTTACCTGTGTGTCAGTTGTATAGCGTGAGAAGTCAAGCAAAATGACACCTTTTGTAAATACTATATCGTTATTTGGAGTACATGCATTTCATGTGTGTTCCTTGTCTACAACAATCTATGTAAACATCGTTTAAACAGAAACGTTGTGAAAGTGTTTATTTGATATTTGGACTTCAGGTTTCATACATTATACTCTTCATGTCTATTTTGTCAATTATTACTAAAATATGAAAAACGTTTGTTTTAACAATGTGTTTACATAGATTGTTTTAGACACAGAACACACATACAATGTATATATTCCAAATAATGATATAGTATTTATAAAAGGTGTCATTTTGCTTGACTTCTCTCTCTAGACAGCTCTAAGCTACTGACAGACAAGTAAACAGACTTGAGCTGAGAAAACTGTGTGGCGGTGGGGGATGTGATAGCAGGCTGCTTGCTGCTTATCGACACATTTAAAAGACAAAAGATGCTGACTGAGAGGTGCAAAGGAATTTAAGGTGGGACAGGTTTACGATTTCTTTCGTAGGCTTTGGTAATTCTAGTGTTACATGCTTTTTTATACACAGTTGTGTTAATGTTTTAAATGTAATATGAAAAAGTGTTTAATGTTCTACAGTTTTGTATTGCTGTATTAATGGACAAGGCTTTGTTGCCATTGCTATTTGTTAGTAATGTTTTACAGTGTGTTTTTACTGTAACAGTTTTTTCAGTGATTATCCTATGCTTATATATATATAATAGCAAAATACCCGCGCTTGGCAGCGGAGAAGTAAAAAGAAAAGGAAGCATTTTAATAATAACGTAACATGATTGACAATGTAAATGTTTTGTCATTGTCACGAGTGTTGCTGGTATATATATATATATATATATATATATATATATATATATATATATATATATATATATATATATATATATATATATATACACATACATACAGTAATCCTTCGATCGCTGGGGTTATGCTCCAGACCCCCAGCGATAGGTGAAAATCCACGAAGTAGAAACCATATGTTTGTATGGTTATTTTTATATATTTTAAGCCCTTATAAACTCTCCCACACTGTTAACATTATTAGAGCCCTCTAGATATGAAATAACACCCTTTAGTCAAACGTTTAAACTGTGCTCCATTACAAGACAGAGAGATGACAGTTCTTTCTCACAATTAAAAGAAAGCAAATATATCTTATCTTTAAAGGAGCGCTGTCAGGAGCAGAAAATGTCAGAGAGAGCGCTTGCAAAGAAAAGCAAACAATCAAAAAACCAATACATGCTTTTAAGTATACAGAAGCACCTGATAAAGCGGCATTTTGTAGAAGAGCGTCCGTGTCCTCTGTGCAAACAGCCCCTCTGCTCACACCCCCTCCGTCAGGCAGAGAGAGTAAGAAAGATAGAGAGAAGCAAACAAGCGCCACGCGGGAAGCATATCTTATAGCATTCAGGAGTTTTAGTTAATATGTAATACATGCTCTGATTGGGTAGCTTTTAAGCCAACCGCCAATAGCATCCCTTGTATGAAATCAACTGGGCAATCAAACTGAGGAAGCATGTAACCTAAATTAAAAAACCCATTGTCCACAGAAAGCGGCGAATCAGTGAAAAATCCATGATATATATTTAGATATGCTTACATTTAAAATCCGCGAAAGTCAAAGCGCGATATAGCGAGGGATTACTGTATATATATATATATATATATATATATATATATATATATATATATATATATATATATATATATATATATATATATATATATATATATATATAGTAGAATACCCGTGTTTCTCATAGCGGAGAAATAGTGTGTTAAAGAAGGTATGAAAAAGAAATGGAAAAATTTTAAAAATAATGTAACATGATTGTTAATGTAATTGTTTTGTCATTGTAATTTGTCATTGTAATTGTTTTGTCATTGATAATCATTGTCATTGATAGTGTTGTTCTCATATCTATCTATATATATATATATATATATATATATATATATATATATATATATATAGCAAAATACCCGCGCTTGGCAGCGGAGAAGTAGTGTGTTAAAGAAGGAAAGCGAAACAAAACGGAAACATTTTGAAAATAACGTAACATGATTGTCGTTGTAATTGTTTTCTCACTGTTATGAGTGTCGCTATATATATATATATATATATATATATATATATATATATATATATATATATATATATATATATATATATATATATATATATAAACTGCTCAAAAAATTAAAGGAACACTTTGAAAACACATCAAATCTCAATGGGAAAAGAAATCCTCCTGGATATCTATACTGATATAGACTGGGTAATGTGTTAGGAGCGAAAGGATGCCACATCGTTTGATGGAAATGAAAATGATCAACCTACAGAGCCCTGAATTCAAAGACGCCCCAAAAATCAGAGTGAAAAAATTATGTGGCAGGCTAGTCCATTTTGCCAAAATTTAATTGCAGGAACTCAAAATTGTACGCAGCACTTTGTATGGCCCCTGTGTTCTTGTATACATGCCTGACAACATCGGTGCATGCTTCTAATGAGATGACAGATGGTGTTGTTGGGGATCTCCTCCCAGATCTGGACCAGGGCATCTCTGAGCTCCTGGACAGTCTGAGGTGCAACCTGGTGGCATTGGATGGACCAAAACATAATGTCCCAGAGGTGTTCTATTGGATTTAGGTCAGGAAAGTGTGGTGGCCAGTCAATGGTATCAATTCCTTCATCCTCCAGTAACTGCCTGCATACTCTCACCACATGAGGTCAGGAATTGTCGTGCACCAGGAGCCACTGTACCAGCATAGGGTCTGACAATGGGTCCAAGGATTTCATCCTGATACCTAATGGCAGCCAAGGTGCCTTTGTCAAGCCTGTAGCGGTCTGTGTAACCCTCCATGGATATGCCTCCCCAGACAATCATTAACCCACCACCAAACTGCTCATGCTGAATGATGTTACAGGCAGCATAATGTTCTCCATGGCTTCTCCAGACCCTTTCACTTCTGTCACGTGCTCAGGGTAAACCTGCTCTCATCTGTAAAGCACAGGGCACCAGTGGTGCATCTGCCAATTCTGGTATTCTATGGCGAATGCCAATCGAGCTGCATGCTGCTGGGCAGTGAGCTCAGGTCCCATTAGAGAACATGGGGCACTTGGGTCACCCTCATGAAGTCTTTCTGGTTGTTTGGTCAGAGACATTCACACCAGTGGCCTGCTGGAGGTCATTTTGTAGGGTTCTGGCAGTGCTCATCCTGTTCCTTCATGCCCAAAGGAGCAGATACTGGTCCTGCTGATGGGTTATGGACCTTCTATGGCCCTCTCCAGCTCTCCTAGAGTAACTGCTTGTCTCCTAGAATCTCCTCCATGCACATATACAGGGAGTGCAGAATTATTAGGCAAGTTGTATTTTTGAGGATTAATTTTAATATGGAACAAACACAGTGCTATCAGTCAATCCAAAATGTTAATAAACCGGAAAGCCTGAATGTTTCACAACGGAAATGTGAGTGTGAACATCATCAGGGGAATACATATGTGCGCACAATTATTTGGCAACTATTATTGTGCAGATTTATTATGCAACTAAAGGAAAAATGAAAATTTTCCCATCTCCCTTGTTTATTTTCATCTCTTATAGTGAGAATAATAAACAAACACCTCAAAATTTACAAATAAACATCTCTGACATTTCAAAAAAAATAAATCAATCAATGAATGACCAATATAGCCGCCCTTCTTTCCAATAACAGTCATAAGCCTTTCCATTCATGGAGTCTGTCAGTTTCTTGATCTGTTGACGATCAGCTTTTTGTGGAGCAGTGACTACAGCCTCCCAGACACTCTTCAGAGAGGTGTATTGTTTTTCTCCCCCGTAAATCTAGCGTTTAAGAAGTGCCCACAAGTTCTCGATAGGGTTTAGGTCAGATGAGGAAGGGGGGCCATGTCATTATTCCTTCATCTTTAAGCCCTTTACTGGCTGGCTACGCAGTGGAGAACTTCGATGCAAGTGATGGAGCATTGGCCTGCATAAAAATCATGGTCTTTTTCCTGTATCACTGTTTGAAGAAAGTGTCTTCGAAAAACTGGCAGTAGGTTTGGGAGTTGATTTTGAGTTCATCTTCAATGCAAAAGGTCCAACTAGCTCATCTTTAAAAATACCAGCTCATACCAGTACCCCACCTCCACGTTGGAGTGGAGCTCTGTGCCCATTACTGATCCACAGGTCCATCCATCTGGTCCATCAAGAGTCACTCTCATCTCATCGGTCCATAAAACCTTTGAAAAAATCTGTCTTCAGATATTTCTTGGCCCAGTTTTGACGTTTCAACTTATGTTTCTTGTTCAGTGGTGGTTGGGTTTCAGCCCTCCTTACCTTGGCCATGTCTTTGAGCACTGAACACCTTGTACTTCTGGGCACTCCAGGTAGGTTGCAGCTCTGGAATATGAAAGTACTGGAGGATAATGGGTTCCTGGTAGCTTCACGCTTGATTCTTCTCAAATCTTTGGCAGCTAATTTGCATCTTTTGTTCTCAACACGTTTCTTGCGACCCTGTTGACTATTTGCAACAAAATGTTTGATGGTTCTGTGATCACACACCAATATCTTAGCAATTCCAAAAGTGCTGCATCCCTCTGAAAGACTTTTACAATTTTTGACTTTTCAGAGTCAGTTAAATCTCTTTTTGGCCCATTTTGCCTGAGGAAAACTAGCTGCCTAATAATTCTGCACACCTTGATATAGGGTGTTGATCTCCTTAGGCCACACCCTCCCTCATTACACAAATACACATCACCTGACGTGCTTAAATCCAATAAGCATTCAAGTTAATACAGCTTGGAGTTGGAATATACGCATTAAAAATGATGATATGGTCAAAATACTCACTTGCCTAATAATTGTGCACACAGTGTATATACATACAAACATACACACAGGTATATATATATATGTGTATATATGTATGTGTCTATGTGTGTGTGTGTAGCTTTTGTCACTGAGTGCAAGGGAAAAATAATAAAATATAGTCTATAAGTTATTAAACAGTAAAACATTAACGCTTTTAAGAAGTACAGGTACATTGAGCACTACTGGAGTGGTTATGGTAAACTACATTTTAAAGACTGTGTAACACAACAGGTAAGTAACTAACAGCAGCTAAAATGTATATGGATCATCTCTCGGTAGTAGATCCCTTTTGAAAGGCGCTAGACGACGGCTGTGGTATAGAAATTACATTTTCTATGTGAACGCTCAAATTTGTGCCTCTGGTAATGTGCCTTACCGCATTACCAGCAATTAAAGAAAATTAGTTTTGTGTCCTCTGCAGTGTTAAGAGAGAATGTCTTTGGTTTGGGAAAAAAGGTGTAAAGAAAGGAAAGTTGCCTTTTCTTTTATATAGTATAGAGAGATGTGTTCACTGACGTTATGATCGCCTTTTGGGGACAGTCTTGGGGTGGGTCTTGTGTAGACTGGTGAGACGCCCCTGCCATTAATCGGCTGTGATGGCACTGTCAGTCCTCCACTCATGTGCGTGTCTTCATAATCCGAGCTGACAACCTCATAATCGTATATGTGCAAAAGAAAGTGCGAATTTCCTTAATATTAGTTTGCCGGTGTAGAAAAGGGGTCCCGTGTTTGCACTTGTCTGGGCTATAGCAGGATGAAAAAATTAAAAGTGCTCACTTTGACTTAAGGCAGAAGCGCAGTCAGCGCCTCAAAGCTATGCGCTAGCTGGCTGCTCGACTTTTGCTGGGCAGGAGACCCCAGTTTTGCAGACACGCTCATGATATCAAAAGTCTCAGCCCTTTGGAGGTCATTCATATATATATATATATATATATATAAAAAAATACCCGCCTAGCAGCGGAGAAGTAGTGTGTTAAAGAAGTAATGTAAAAGAAAAGGAAACATTTTAATAATAACGTAACATGATTGACATTGTCATGAGTGTTGCTGTCATATATATGCCTGCCTAAATAAGTCACCCTCGCTTTGCTCTTACTTTTTACCGCTCATTTAATCATGGCTAGTGGCGAAAAATTATAAAATGGAAGGAGGATTACGGTATGGCTTTACCAAAACAATTATTGATGGCTAATCGATTATTCATAAAGCTTGAATTGGTGATCTGTTTTTCTGTGTTAACCTCATATTTTTCATACTTCTTCTCAAACTAAGGTGGTGCGAGGGTAAAATGAATAGGGATGCACTGATCAATGTAATCGTGTACCAGGAAATCATGCATTGACAAAGTGCCCTTTGCTTGTAATGCAAAGTGTGATTAAATGCATTATTTTTAACGCTATGGAGCACATGCATCAAGCTTCTCAGCTGTGCTTGTGCTAAGAAAAGGAAAGATTTTAAAAATAACGTAACACGATTGTCAATGTAACCTTTTGTAAGTAGTGCCTGGAGGATTCAGTGTGGAGAAACTCTAGAGACAGCGTGTGTATTAACTTGTGGATTTTTCTGTGAGTATTTGGTGGCAGTGTGACGAAGTTGCTTTGAAAGACGGCGTTAGCGCGAGCTCAGCTCAGAGCGAAATGAGGTAAATGGGAGGGGAGATGATGACGTGACTCCCTCACCCGCTTTAACTGTCAATCCCCACAAACACAGTCTCGAATTTGCATAAGCACACCCCTTCACCTACAATTTTAACTTAGTTACAAAGTGATCAAAACTCTTGCTTATATCCCGCGTCCTCTCATTAAACTTGTATCCCACATTACCTGTGGGCATGTGAAACGCCAGCGGTAGCCTGTCTATGAACTTAATTTAAAGTTTAGGTTTACACTTTGCTTTCTTTCCGAGGTAGCAGCACTCATGAATATGGTAGTATATGTCACTCGCCGCTTCTTATTGTTTCGCTGCCTCTTAATTATATAATGCATGTTTTCTTAAGCGCTTTTGGAGGTCTTCCTGGTTTTCTACACACTGCGTTGACAGTCAGTTCACGTGATTACGTGGGAGGCGTGATGATGTCACACGAAACTCCGCCCCCGCGGCTTTCGAGCTCAACTCCATTACAGTTAATGGAGAAAATACCTTCCAGTTATGACCATTACGCGAATTTCAAATGAAACCTGCCCAACCTTTTGTAAGTAAGCTGTAAGGAACGAGCCTGCCAAATTTCAGCCTTCTACCCACACGGGAACTTGGAGAATTAGTTGATATAGTATATAGTATAGTATTAGTATATATATATATATATATCTCTATATATCCACATACATATTTATATATATATATATATATATATATATATATATATATATATATACACATATACATATACATATACATATATCTATATATATATATATATATATATATATATACATATATCTATATATACACATATATCTATATATAAACATACATACATATATACTGTATATAGCAAAATCCCCACGCTTCGCAGCGCCGAAGAACTGCTTTTAAATTTTTATTAAGAAAAGAAAACCTTTTTAAACTGAGGGAAAATATACCAATAACTATCTGTTAAGGATCTCTTTGAATACCACTTTGTCAGTTCAGCAGTCCGGTTTTAATATGACCAAGCTGTGCACTGAGATTACTTTTGAGAATGCAACGTATAGTTGTCCAGGAGAAAAGCAATCTGGCTTAAATCAATGGCAATCTTTTGTAGGGTGTGTGCCTGAGACTTATTAATTGTCATCGCGGAGCAGAGCCTTACTGGAAATTTGAGGCATTTGAATTGAAATGGGAGATCAGAGGGTATAACGGTGATGCCAGGAATACATTCAGAGTGTGGCGCTCTGCTGTTTTTTTGTGTAGCTGCCTTCACACAGCTTTGAACGCCATATAAGGCCATCGTTTCTCCTTGCTTCGCGGTTCTGTACTGTTTTATTGTTCATTTATTATGATTCTTATAGTTTTCGAGACTTACTTTACTGTTTAGGTACCCATTTTCTTTATTTAATCCGCGGCTTGTACGTTATTTTTTGTTCGTTTATTACGATTATAGATATTTATTGATTCCCTTCTTTAGCTGACTGCCTGCTCATATAAGACTCTCCGCTGTTTTTTTTAGTGAAATAGCCTTTACACAGCTTCTCCGCCGTTTTATAAACGAACGACATATAAAGCCATCACCTCGTCAACTGTGTAATGCGTTTTTTGAACAGGTTTGATGCATGGAAGTGATCACTCGTACTGTGTTCAGTCAGTTCACGTGAGCTGCTCTCTTGTGTGATGTTGCGATGTCCACGGCTTTATTTAATGTTAGCTAAGACCCGGCACTTAAAAGTTTCTGGCTGCACTCCGATTGTAATATGATGAAACTGCACGAGCTCACTCTTGAGAATGCAACGTATAGTTGTTCAGGAGGAAAGCAATCTTACCTGAAATCAATGGCATTGTTTTGTAGGGTCTGTCCCTGAGACTTATTACTTGTCATCGCACAGCAGGGCCTTACTGGAAATTGGAGGCATCTGAATTGAAATGGGAGATCAGAGGGTATAAAGGGGATGCGAGGAATACATTGAGTGTGGAGAAACTCTAGAGACAGCGTGTGTATTAACTTGTGGATTTTTCTGTGAGTATTTGGTTGCAGCGTGACGAAGTTGCTTCCACACGACCGCGTTAGCTGTGGAGCTCAACTCGGAGCATATTCTTTTCCTACCTTGTCAATTGTGTAATGCATTTTTTGAACAGGTTTGATGCATGGAAGTGATCACTCGTACTGCGTTCAGTCAGTTCACGTGAGCTGCTCTTTTGTGTGATGTTGCGATGTCCACGACTTTATTTAATGTTAGCTACTTAAAAGTTTCTTGCTACAGCAATTTTAACTCCATTACAAAGTGATCCAAAGTTTTGTTTATACCTCGTGTCATCTCATTAAACTTGTATCTCGCGAATAAAGTGTTCGGCGTTTTTCTTCAGCGCTCTTTGGGACCTCTTCCTTCTTTTCTACGTACTGCGGTCACAGTCAGTTCACGTGATTACGTGGGAGGCGTGATGATGTCACACGCAGCTCCTTCCCCCACGGCCATCGAGCTAACATCCATTACAGCATATGGAGAAAAATAGGTTCCAGTTATGACCATTACGCATAGAATTTCGAAATGAAACCTGCCCAACTTTTGTAAGTAAGCTGTAAGGAATGAGCCTGCCAAATTTCAACCTTCTACCTACACGGGAAGTTGGAGAATGAGTCCGTGAGTGAGTCAGTGAGGGCTTTGCCTTTTATTAGTGTGCCTAATAAAAGGCAAAACCCTCACTGACTGACTGACTCACTCACTCACTCATCACTAATTCTCCAACTTCCCATGTAGGTGGATGGCTGAAATTTGGCAGGCTCATGCCTTACAGCTTACTTACAAAAGTTAGGCAGGTTTCATTTTGAAATTCTACGCGTAAAGGTCATAACTGGAACCTACTTTCGACCATATATACGGCCATAGCCTACAGCTCGGTTGCTGTGTGAGGCGGAGTTGCGTCCTGCATCATCACGCCTCCCACATAATTGAGTGCCTGCCCATATAAGGTAAATATTCGTGGGTGAAGGACTGTGCTTATGCAAACGAAGATGAGATGGTCTAGTGTTTAGCACAAACTTAGCGAAAGTGCGAGATAAACTTTTAAGTGCCGGGTCTTAGCTAACATTGAATAAAGCCACGGACATCTCAAGATCACACAAGAGAGCGGCTTACGTTAACTGACTGTGAACGCAGTACGTACAGAACAAGGAAGAGCTCCAAAGAGCACTGATCAAAAAACGCATTACACAATTGAGAAGGCAGCAAAAGAATATGATGCGAGTGACGCATACAAGCTTATTCATAAGTGCAGCTTCTGCGGAAGCAAAGCACGGTGTAAACCGTAACTTTAAATTACGTTTATAGACACGCTAGCGCTCTGCTTATGCAAACGAATAGAAAGCAAATGTTACGTTATTTTTAAATGTTTCCTTTTCTTTTTCATAACTTCTTTAACACACTTCTTCTCCGCTGCGAAGCGCGGGTATTTTGCTATTATTTATAAATATATATATATATACACACACACACACACACACACATATCTACAGAGAGGGAGAGAAGTTCAGAGTATGCATGTTACTGCACTCGCCACACAATGAACCACCTGGATTGATTTCTAAATACGGAAAAAATATTTTACCTTAACTAAATAGAGTTAGTATTCTGGTGTCAGCCTTGGACAGGCCAGTTTAGTAAACAGCTGTGGACAGATCACACTCATTCACATAGCCACAAGGTCCGGTTTGGGATTGCCAATGAATATATTATGAATTTATAGAAAAGATTTTTTTTATTTACTCATTTTTCATGGAAAGGGAAAATCTATTTATAGTGCAATTCAACACCAAAATCAGCACTAAAAAATATGTTGACATTCTTTTTTTATGAAAATCTCTTTACAATCCAATACAACATCAAAATAAGGACAAAAAAAGATGTTGACCTACTTTTTATATCTCACAATTAAAATTGGGTTAAAAAAGTGTCCAAAATAACATTTTGTGTAAAGCAGGAAGTAGTAATCCTAATTAATAAATGAAACAGACAATTGTAAGATGGAATAGATGCAATATGAAATTAAGATTTAAAATTGAATAAAAGTGCCCAGGAATGCAAAATCATTAAAATGTAAGTTTTAAGTTTGTTCACAAAATATTTTATCCCATGTTGGTGTATGCATGGATACAGTTTGTGATGATCTGAACTCCCATGTAGTTTAGCTCAAGCATAGAGGGCAAAGGTTATCTGTTGTTTGAGTCCCTTCTATCTGTACTAAGGAGACCACCGAAATCTAGTATTTAATATTAGAATCTAGGAGTAACTTAGCCAATATACAAGAACAGGATCCTGAGCAAAGAGTGAAAGCATGCAATAGACCATGTATAGGTTGGTATGAAATGTCTTCGGAATATGAATGCATCTTTTAAGCCGTTAGGTTTCAAGAAAAATGATAGATTCATATTTTGGGAACAAATAAATCAGAACCCAAGCAGGCATTAGTGCTTGCCTTTATGGGGCATCATCTTGGTGGTGATGAAGAGTGAAAACATAGATCTCATTAGGCTGCTGTAGTGCAGTGTTTCTTTATATGGTGGTTCAGTAAACAAGCTTGTTTAAATGAATCTGTGGCAGCACTGTCAGGAGTGCTGGAGTATTTGGGAAGGTGTGCACTTTAAATGGAGTTGCTTTTCATAGGGAAGCTGTCTCAGTTGTAGGCCTCAGCCACACGTACCCAGGTATTTTTTTGAAACTGGAGTTTTTCTCCTTTGTTTAAAAAAAATAATAATTTCCATTCACACGTGCACAGTTTTTTAAAAAAATCTCCTTCCACATGAAAGCACAAAAATCTGATGTCAAGAGAACGAAACATGCATAGATAACAAAGAGAATGTCATTTAAGATTATGTCCATTGCCCCTTTTTTTCTCTCTCAAAAATGTGTTCAGTTTGGAATTTATGAAAATACGGGTGTCATGAACACTACCCAGCCATTTCACTACAACATCAATTAATGAACACTTGCAATCACAGGTAGCTTGATTGTGTAGAGAAAACCTCCCCTTTCTGTTCAAATAATCCCTGGAATTTGTGGATGGCTGCTTTCTTTCTACACAAGTCCCTGTGAAACTCTGCTACAAGTTCCTCTAATTTGGCCACAGTTACAGGTAATGGTATATACACAAGGCCCAAGTGGATTGTAAGTGCTTCATACACTTATCTTACTATTTTAGAAACCACCTGTGTTGACAACCAAAGGTGTTTGCTGTTTTTTGTAATCTCCCCTCATCTGTTCAGTAGTAGAGTATGCAGGCTGCTTTTTTTGACAGCACTGACAGGCAGTCTCATTACAGTTGTCTTTTCTTTGACGTGTGGGCGAAGCAGCTCACACAGACAACAGCGATGCCCTTGACAAACTTCTTGTAAATTATCGTCAGCAGCAAACACTTCTTTCTCAAAGAAGTTCTACTAACTAGATATCTGTGTCATCAGAGTGTTCGATGTATAAGTAACCTCCTTAGTATATTTTGATGCCCAGTGTTGTTGTAAAGTAATTGTACAATTAAATGTAAACGTAAAAAGTCCCTTTAACACCAGCACTACTTTAGCTACAACTGCATTTGCATGAAATTGCCTCACGTAAACAAAACAGGTAATGGTGTACACACTGATGTCAAGCAAAGAAAAATACCAGCGCACACTCTGAAATTACAAGGCAAAAACTGTCTATACGTAAACAGGGAACACTGAGTTTCTAAACATCGTCACCTTGGAAGGAATTTCTCAAAAGCTCTGTTTTTGAGGACCTAAAACTCGGTTTGCCTGTGCACAAAAGGCCAAAACACATACAAAAACGTGTTTTTTTTTTTAAAAAATGCCTAGGACCGTGTGAAAGGATCTTGGATAGACACCTTATATGTGTGTGTGTGCATGACAACAAGTTTCTTTTCTGTGTGGTGCTTGAGTGAAATTTATAGATGGCATCTCCTTGTACAGTGAGGTTCATCTACTTAAGTTATGCATATCCTACCTGATAAAATTCTCCATACCTAATTTACTGTATATTCCATTGTACGGAAGTACCATTTTGGTGTTCACGGGGTATTTCACCCACTGCCTGAAAATCCTTTGAATGAATGATTTTTTTCATGTAACACCTTGTACATTCAGAAGTGGTATCACAATTTACTGTTTGAACAAAACCATTTTTTTTTAATGCGTAACTATTATGAGATCACAGGATAAAGAAAATAATCATTTTTTAAAAGAAGTATTCACTTGAATATTGCAGAAACAGGAGCCCAATAACCCTTCCGTTTTGTACATGTTGTACAGATACACAAAGAAGGCAGAAAAAGGTTTGGAGAACCGCCCCCTATATTGTACAGCGTACATAGCAAAATAACTCTGTTTCAATAAATGGCTTCAGAGCAACATCTGGTTCCATGTCCAAAACAAGAATAACAAAACACAAAAGGAGTTAGGCTTTTAATAGCCAGGAAGGAAGTGGTGGGGTCCAGTAATTGAGGCCGGAAGTGACCTTGCTAGGAGGCGTGGTTAGGCAAGGGAAGCAGGAAGTATTCTTTGTTGGTTTCCCTTCAGGGGATCTGTAAGAGAAGGAGAAGAAAGTTTAGTGCACTTTGAAAAAACTTGCTCTTGTTTTCCCGCCCTCGGTTAAGCCCTTAGCCTGCCTCCCAAGCACATCTTTGTGACAATGTACATGTCCTTATGCAAGTAGAGGGTAACCTCACAGATAACTGTTCTTAGAATTTGAATGCAGCAGCACTAACCTGCGTCATATTTAATTTCCATCATGTCTGCGGTGTAACTGATTTATAAGTATGCTTAAAATTAATTATATTAGTCTATTACAAGATTTGTACTGGTCGTGGAAAACCTAGAGTGTCATGAAAATTAACAAGCCGAATTCCAGTACTGAAAAGTCCCTGAAATTTACAAAACAAAAATTTTACTGAAAAGTCAAGGAAAATTTTAAAGTGAATTCCATAATTACAAATCATGAAGTTAAACATCTGATAATTCAACATCAAAACACCCACATCTTGGATTAATATGTTTTTAATGACCTTGCACACTTAACCAACTTGAATCCTGTTTTGCGTAGGAATGTTTTAGTAAGTGGTGAACAATTTTAAGTAGGTCACGTATGACCGGAGTGAAAAGTAATTGTGTTGCTCTGTACTGAAGGTCTCAAAAATCGCTTGAATTTAAATTATACTGAAATTTGCAAACCCTGCTGTTAGACATTACTACTATAAGGACAATACCTTTCTTTAGGAAAAAGAGTGTTAAAAATGTGTACAAAACATCCTTTTAATGTATTTAGCAGTACATGATTTTATACTGATAATACTGTCAAGTTACAGAATGTGAACATTATAATATCACATCAAGCACATTAAAATATTGTCCTCTGTATTGCAAGTCACAAGGTTAATTACAGTGATGCCTAAAATGCAGAGGATGAAATTCGGTTATATACATTATCATAGAATACTTGTAGTTTTGCCACCATTTACAGTTACTGTTTTACGGGTTTATCTTGTAATGTGCTCTTGAATGTCTTGGAAAACAAAATTAAATAAAATGTGGATTTTCTTCTACTTGAATGGAGGACATTTTAAAGATATCTTAAATGTTTGAGACTTACTTTGAGCAAAACTCACATTTACTTTACTTCTGTCTGTGCAGGTACAAAATATATATATATATATATATATATATATATATATATATATATATATATATATATATGGAGTAAAATTTAGCATGATACATTTGATTTCAGCGGTGTTGTTTGGTCAAGTGGTTGTTTCAATGCTGTTGTCTGTCCAAATCTCCTTCTCACACAGTTCATCTTTAAATCTCTTTCAATTAATTCAAGCTTTTAGGATGGCCTCAATGTAGGGATATAACCACTCATGAAAACCCCCAATGTTATGGATTTATATGTAATAATTAATAATTCTATATTTTGTTTGCAGTCTTGCACAAACTATACATATGGCTATTAATGGCTTGATATTCTCTTTTTAAATTGGGCTGTGGAGTTTGGAGTGAAGGAATCCCTACCCCTTAAATTTAATACCAGGGTGGCTTCACACTCTGTGAGGGAATGCAAATGTGTTAGGGATTATTTAAAAACCCAGAGTGTATATAGCACTTTTTGATATTCATATTTCAACCTTTTTTAATGTCACAACTTATTGTTTCTGATGTTTACAAAATTTTATCAGATTTTGTGTAGATAAAATCATCATCCACTCCTTCAAAACAGTGTGCTGTTTATCATTTTAGTGCATTAAAAATCTGAATTTGTCAGAATTACTATAATTCTGTGCCAAACTTCAAGCCCAGATGTAACCTCATTTAAAATGTATAGCATCTTCACTATCAAATCACTGTATTCCAATGTGTATGTTAATGTAGATGTTCTTAATTTATATTTAGCTCATGCTTGATTCATAAGGCTGGAGATAAATGTAGCTTGATGGGTAAAAAAAATAAATAAAAGTGAGGACATACAGGTAACTGAATAGGACAATATATGTGCATCCAAATATTTACTAGATCCCATAATCCCAATTCTTCAAACTAATTAGCAAAAGCAAATTAACAGCAATGAACTAAACATTTCCTTGAATCTGATGCATAATAAGGTGATGGCATCGAAGATAACTCATTATATTTGATGAACTTTTCTTTTTCCCCAGCAAGTTTCTTTGCAAGTTCTGCATATAGGATAGTCCACCTCAGTTAATTTCCTTTCAACACTTTTGGGGAAAAAAAAAAACAGGATCATATTTCAGAGTTAAGTCCTATTTGGATGGCATTAGTTTTACATAAGGTGGTGGGGTAAAGTAATTATTACCTGTAATTTTACCACCGTCTGATTCACTTAAATAACATAATTTCACTTGCATTCTAATTTGAGCAGAACCAATGTAACCTTGGATGTTTTTTTTTTTTTACTTTTTGTAGAAGGTAAAATATTCAGTAATCTTTAGTGAGATGTGAACACACAGCCTAATTGACATGAGTGTTTCAGAGTGGACTGAAATTAAATTGTTTTGGTAATAATTACCTTACCACCTGGTGTAAAACTAATCCCATTCAATGACTGGTTTAGTCTCCTTTGGGTGAAAAGAGTTCAGCGCCACTGTCACTGCCTTCTGCTATAGTTTATTAAAATATTAAATGGCCAATTTGCTTGCTGTGTATGTGTAATTATTTAGTTATCTTATAATTCACAGGGTTTAGGGATGCAGAACCCATGCAAATGCGAAAATATGCAAATACATTCTGGACCCCCATTTCACCACTTAATACTATAGCTTTAATTAAAGTTAAATCATATGTAATTTCTGTAATGTATACTATGCCACATTTGTAACATGCACTGTCTTCACACTCGCTGATGTAGCTTCAGCAATGGATCATGGATTTAATGATTGAGAAAAATTTTTAATCATGTTTTTATAGAGAAAGTACATTTTGAATATTCAAACTGAAAAGTGCCCTGCGGCAACTAATTATGGACAACTGGTAATTATGTGAAAATGTTCATAGCCGATATTCATTCAATATGTGCAAACTGTGTATGTTCTTTGCTAAATTGTTCAGAATTACTTCTGGAAAGGCAATGTTAACAGTAAACTGGAAAGATGTCATTCCCATAATGCTGTGCATTTGACTTGAAGATCTAACTGTCTCCCTCATTCATTGGTTGAGAGTCCTCTTGTGGCAATGATCTGTTTACTGTTTGCAAAACTTACTAAATAATTTCTTGTAAATTATTAATGATGGGCCCGTAGAGGTGATTGTACTTTTTATCGAACACTTGACAGTGTTTCAACGCAGTCCATGCTTTATAAAAACACAGTAGTCAATCTGAAGTAGTGTATTAACTGTTAGGAATTTAAACATGTTTATTTGTAAAACTGTAGCCATCCCTACTTTATACATGATCAACAATTGGCTATATAGTACACTTTAACAAAGATAGTAGCTTTGTCAGTGGTTTCAAGATTTTAAAGTATTTAAATCTGAAAAAATGGAAAATGTAGTGGTGAAAATGTTTGAGACAGTAACTGGAGAAATTTTGTGAATTTATGAAACTTCCAGTCCTTCCTTCTGTAAATGGGGATGCAGCTTGACAAGTACAATTAACACAAAGCCGAGTAACAAATTAGAAGTAGAACACCTTGACAGTTTAATAAAGATTAAAATTGTCTAGTTTCAGGAAATCTTGTTAATCTTGACATAATCATTTTTGGAAAACAAAGAGGATACACAGAAACAGTTTTTGCTCAGGAATTTGCATTTCACTATTTTTCTGTTAATTTGAATTTGCTTGTCCCAATTAATGAGTAAATTGTTTTGTCCCTGAATAGTTTATGTGCTGTTTTTATAAATACATTTTTAAGTCTGTTCATCAGAACAAAGTAATTTTCCATTGAAAAAGCTTTAAAACATGTGCATTTCTTCCGGCCTTGGCCTAAACTCTCTTCAGGAGCATCACTGAGCAGCCAATTCAATTGCATGTTTATGTTGCTTAGTTGCTTTACAAGGATCAGTTTCTCTTCTCTTTGAAATTCAATGTAGATAGTTAAGTGTATAGTTTGAAGGTGATGAAATGACATCTTTCCATACACTCATCTGTTTATTCAATTTCTGTACCTATTTTGCTCAGTTCATAGTTGCAAGAGGTAGTTACTCTGCCTGTAGCATTGGGCACATGGCAGGAACCAGCCTGTTGAGCAATACACTCAGTAAACTTCGCTTTTTTTAAGTGGTTAATGTGGGAATTTATTTCTCTGACAGTTTATTATATTTGCGACATGTTACCATTTATTGCCTTTGCTGCACAAACTTATAGCTCCATTTGGGACTGATCATTTGGCTGTATGGCCAAATATCAATAACAAAGTGTGCAGTTCATTGCAATTGTGGCTGTGGGGGTGTGATAACTGTTACTGGCACACATACATTAACTGCTATTATGGAGTAGCATAAACATTTGTTTGAGTTTCTGTGACTGCATGCCAGGTCCATGTAAAGGAGGACAGTGTGGGTCAAATGCATAAGAATTAGCCATGTGGAGCACCGCCCATCAAAAGAAAACTTAAAGTGCCCTCCAAGGGTCAGAAAATTTATGAGAACCTGTTAAATAATAATAATCAAAGAATTATTAATATTTACAATGTATTTCTGTTTTATTGGTGGAAAAAAGTGCAAAATGATGTCTCAGTATTTGTTGCGTGAGTCTTTATAAAAAAAAAATAAATAAAATGGTGCAGGGTATGGCTAGTTAGTGCCTCAAAGACTCTGTGAGCACAACGACATATATTTATTTTATTGCTAGTTTGTGATCATTTGTTGGTTCATTCATCAGTAGAGGAAGGAAGAAAGACTGCTACCTCTACAGCTCCACTACCCCTTTTCTCTGTGCTTCTGTGCAAAGTGTATTATGGCTGGTAGTGGCAAGTTTTAGCCATTTCTAGTACATTGTAACTGTGTTGTTTTCTTGTGCCCTCCGTCATAAGTACAAATGGCCACAAATTGGTCAGCCAATAACACACAATATGACACAAAGAAGTACTCAGGGATCAAATAAAATGATGTTTACCATAATTTATTGGGTTAAAGTCTGTTGGTTATCTTATTGAAATTCCCTCTTTCCTTTTAGTCCAGAGTTGTCTGAGTGGTGGCTGTTAGGCAAACTGTGAAAAGAAAAAGGGGCCCATGCAGGCAGCAACCTTTTTGAACTTTTTCCATCGGCCAGGTGTCAATATACTGCAAAGCAGCAGATATAACAGCAATTTTTTTCCCCTACAGGCCATCAAGCTCACAAATGGTTAATTTGGTTTAATCAGTCTGGGCAGCTCACCCCTGGGCCCCCCAGGGTCTTGAAATATTGTTTTCATATTACTACTACTGCACTTTGTATGCATACATATTTTTTTTTTTTTTACATTTATATAAAATATCATGCATGTGATTAAGTTTTGTGTATGTTGTATATGTAACTTATACTTGGAGAGTCATCAAAACCAGAGTCAAATTCCTTGTATGCTTGCATATTTGCCAAATAAGTGTGATTCTGATTCTAAAATATAGCAAACATTTTTACCAGGAAAATCTTATAAAAGTAAAACTTTCAATTATGTGAACATTACTTAGTGTTTTTGATAGTGACAGCAATTGGTGTTTAAAATGTACAAGTTCTGTTTTTTGATACTGCTTTAATATATCTAGTTTTATGATTATAAATAGCATTTATTTTATTATTTTTTAGTTGAGGGCAGCTTTTGAAGTGCTTATGAATTTTATCACAGTGAATTTTCCTGGTGACATACTTTCATTGCCCTTGCTTTCACCTATTTTTATAGGTTATTACAAATTTCATCTTTTAATGGTAAAATGAATGCACTAAATGAAGTTAATAAAGTGATATCCAGTGTTTCCTATTACACTCACCGGCATGGCAATCCGGAGGAAGAAGAATGGCTAACAGCAGAGCGTATGGCAGTAAGTACTTAAATTCTGATCAAAACTGTGCATGTATCAATTCCTAATGCCTTTTCACTGTAATTGATATTCAAGCTTACTGATGCTTAATGAACCAAGTTTTCATTTATTTTTTTTACTTCACTCCTTTTTTAGCAAAAGGCAATAAATGTTTATATAAGAGATATATTATGTGCCTGTTCTGTTTTTGTAGGAGTGGATTCAACAGAATAACATTTTATCTATTGTGCTAAGAGATAGTCTACATCAGCCGCAATATGTGGAAAAACTTGAAAAGATCCTACGATTTGTAATTAAAGAAAAGGCATTAACACTTCAGGATCTAGACAATATCTGGGCAGCACAGGTAAATAGCTAAAACTTGTATTGTGTGTTGCAGGGCATTGTTTTTGCTCAGTTGAAATTTCCATTTGATTTACTAAGCATCGTCAGGTTTTTAAAATGGGGATATAAATAGTATAAATTGAATCACACTGGAGAACTATTGTTACTAGCTCTTTACACAACATTTTCACTTCTTTATATGTGAAATGAAAATAATCATTAATGAGTTTTCATATTTCATATAAAAGTTTTGCAATTTTCAAGTTTAGTGAACTTCAGCAACCAATGGCAGTTGCAAAGGTATACATGTGCTGTCAATTTCAAGAAAGCACATTTCGAACTGTACCATAAACAATACCATGTTGAAATGTACTTTGTGAATACTTTATGGAAAATATTACAATGTTAATTGACAAGTAATGAAAATTAACCAGTGTTGTCTTGGTTTGTAGTCACTTGAGTGTCCTGTGGTTAAATCAATAATCTTAAACTCCCAAGCTGCTTATATATTGTCCTTGTCAAAACAATGCACTTTAGCGTACAAGATCACTTCTTGAATTATCTAATTGAATGGTGCATGATCACCACTACTTGTTCATTGTAACATATATGATATTCAAAAGTGACCCAACAATAAATTTCTCCTGGAAGTGAGTGCCTTTCATGGAAGCATAAAGTTTCTTCTACAATTATATATGTTACAGTACATGTTGTAAGTATTTTAAGTAGATGCCAAACTTAAGGTTAGTTAAGGATTGTCCTAAAGGCAGTGGATTCTAAGCTCTTTTTATAAATAGATCCTTCTTTAAAATTGGAAAATATTTCAGGGTTCTCTCTCTCTCTTTTTTTTTTTTCTTTTTTTTTTCTCCTCCCCAAAATAAGATCATATTTATTGGTTTGTGTGTATATGTGTGTATACATATATATATATATATGTAATATGTATGTATGTATGTGTGTGTATGTGTGTGTATATATATATATATATATATATATATATATATATATATATATATATGCATACAGTGCTTTTTTTCAGATGGAAGCAACCTTGATTAACGCATAAACAGTAAACTGTTATTGGCTTTTATTTACACAAAAATCCAAAAAACATTCCATACATGCAAGTCAAGTTTAACAAAGCTGATTTGAAACAAATCCTCCCCATACACATTAGAATGAGAGCTGTGTCAGCAGAGTATCACTTTAATAATAGTAAAAATATGTAAATAAAAATAAATGGAACAGAAAAAGAGGGGAGAGAATCCACTTCCTCAATTTAAATTGCTTATTCTAAAATGTTATTTATCAGATTCTGCCAGGTTTTGAAAAGGTTTTTCAGGGCCCTCTTTTTATTTTGCCTGTAATTATAAATAGTCAATTTATTGTGTTCAATTGAAGAACATCAAATAACGTGACAATGTTGATAAGAAATATTAAATATTACTATTAATTGCACTGCTTTTAAAATTTTAAAGAGGTCTCATTGTTTTTTCAACAGTAATCAGTGACTGCATTGTAGGTACAGTGATTCTTAAGATGTTCTCAATATTCATCCTGGATTTGTATGTTTAGGGTTTAGCAAATTAACATGAATACTCACAGGCCACTACCCTATTAGGGAACTCGCTGTCTGAGAATTAAACTGAAGTCTAAATAATTTTGCAGCCCAAAATAATCCACTAGACAGACAGATCACTTTTGTACTTGTTTGTGTCTCCACCATTTTTTTTTGTGTCTGAAGCCCCCTAAGCAATCTGAGCTGATTCATTACCAATTTATTATTATTATTCTCTTTTTTCATACAACCCCAAATCAGAAAAAGTTGGGACGGTATGGAAAATGCAATAAAATAAATAAATGCATCCATCCATTATCCAACCCGCTATATCCTAACACAGGGTCATGAGGGTTTGCTGGAGCCAATCCCAACCAACACAGGGCGCAAGGCAGGAGCAAATCCCGGGCAGGGCACACACACACACACACACCCACACACCAAGCACACACTTGGGACAATTTAGGATCAGCAATGCACCTAACCTGCATGTCTTTGGATTGTGGGAGGAAACCCACTCAATGATTCTTAAATCTGCTTTGACTTTTATTTCATTGCAGACAGTATGAACCCTGTTTTGTCTGGTCAACTTCATTTTGTTTTTTAATATACATCCATTCCTGCATTTCAGGCCTGCAACACATTCCAAGAAAAGTTTGGATTGGTAAAGCATTCACCATTTGGTAATGTCACTATTCCTTCTTATAACACTTAAAAGATGTTTCGGCACAGAAGATACCAAGCAATGAAGTGTTTCAGCTGTTATTTTGTCCTGTTCATGCCGCAGACACATCAAAGTGTGTAACAGTATGGGGTTGTTGTTGCTTTTTTCGTTTTAAATTTCTCTACACAATTCTCTATTAGGGACAGGTTAGGACTGGTGGCAGTACAGTATTCCTATCCTCTTCTTCCGCAGTGATGCCTTTGTAAAGTGTGCAGAATGCGGTTTTGCATTGTCTTGTTGAAAAATACATGGACATCCCTAGCCTGTTAAAGATTAACTTTTTAAGTTCTATATCTTATTTATGCACTCCTATTTTTGAAGTATTACTGTACTGTACTGTATTCCTATTGGGAGTAGTACAGCTGGGTTTTCAAGTGAGCAGACTTTTTTGTGGAGTGTGTGCCGTGGCGAAGTGTTAGATAAAAGTTTGTGGCTTTAGTCAAAGGTATTGTAATGTTGTAATATTGATAGCAGAAAATGGCTGCTACTTATAAAATCCTTCCTGCATTTGATAAGTTTTTTTTTTCCTTACTAAATCCAATCATTACTTAAAACCTGCATTTTGTGTTTACTTGGGTTATCTTTATGTAATATTTAAATTTGTTTGATGATCTGAAACATTTAAGTGTGACAAACATGCAAAAAAATAAGAAAACAGGAACTGGGCAAATACTTTTTCACAGCACTGTATGTAAATGTAATATGACTTTCCCAGATGCTGTGCTGGCTTTTAAGCTGTTGGATACTGTGTTTAGATACGAACAAAAGGCGGCTAACATTAACAGAATGTAAAGAGCTTACTTTTCCTTTGTTGAAATCAGCACTAACAATATTTTTTTCTAACAGGCATTACTGTCACAGAAGAAACAGCATATTTCATCAGTTAAAAGCAATGCAACAGGTTGCATTTGCAAAGTAGCCAGAAGAGGTCGCTTTTGCCAGGCATTAATCTGTTAGGCAAATATGGTAGGAGATCAAAATGCATTATTTGTCAGAGCTCTTACTGCTGTGTTAAAGACTACCCAAATAAAAATTAGGTTAAAATAACAGAGCAAAATGTAAAAACAGAGAATGTGAAGAATGCAACATTTGGTTGTTTTAAAAGAAATTAAATTCAGACACGCTTTTTGGTAGAATCTTTAGGATTAACTATAATTGATACTGCTTGCACATGCACAGTCTGTGGAGAAAAATGGTTAGACAGTTGCATTAGTCAATTTAACCTAAAGAAAGTAAAAAAACTGCTGCACTGCTTTCAGATTTGCAGAAGGCACATTTGTGCATTCCACCAAATTATTACATCAACTAAATTTATTTATATAGAACATTTTCATACAAATAGTGTAGCACAAAGTACTTTACACAATGAAAAAAGAAACATTTAAATGAAACTAAGGGGCTCCGTTCCCTGCTTGCTTCGCTCACCCACCCCCGGGTTTGGTTTACTGGATATACAATTTAAAGAGATTATTTTCATGGGAATTGTTACATTTGCATTATTTTCACTTTTACTTTAAAACTTTTGTAAAACCAATACTTGTCCTTCATTTCCGGCCACGGGTGTGGTTAAATGTTTTTCGCACGACGTAAAACGCTGCTCGCATTGTGATTGGGGGTAATGGGGTCTTGAACGCACGCTAAGGAGATGCCATTGGATCTGTTGCTGCTGCTGGCAAGCTGCGCATTCTTTTTGTTGCACTGCACGTCGATCATTTAAAAAGCTGTACAGCAGCTGTCCTTTTCCAACTTTGTGTCTCAGCCGCTCGTGTTGTGAAGGGGGGCTGAACACACGCTAAGGAGTTGCAGTCGGATCATTTGCTGGCGAGCGGTGTTTTCTGCCTGTCGCGCTTTGTGTCGATCATTTCAAAGCCTGTACAGCAGCTGTCCTTTTGCCACTTTGCTTCTCTGCCACTTGCGTTGTTAAAGGATGGTTTGGGTGGAGGGAGGGCTGAACGTACGCTAAGGAAAAGCAGCCAGATCATCTGATGGCTTCCTGCTGCTGGCAAGTTGCATGTTCTGCTTGTCGTTGTTTTAAGAGCTGGGGAGTACATGATGTCTGTCTGCCAAAAGCATTCTAACAACTGTTTGGTTCGATGTCCGTGAACTTGTTTTAAATGTTGTCTCACTGCCTTGTCTCACATGATGTTAAGGTGTCTCTCGCGGGACGTCAAATTTTTTTCCAAGAAGATGACGTCTCGTCTCCCTCCCAGGATTTTTTTTTATAATTGAGAGACAGAAATAAGATTAGGCAATACTAAGTAGCAAAGAATAAAGTAAGATCACATGGCCAAGAGGACAGATTTAAAAAAAAAAACCATAAATGATCTAAATCAGTCCTCATGGTTTTCAGTCTTCATTTGAAAGAATTTGATGATGATGGTCACGTGAACATCTGGGGTATGGCCTTCAATCCATCTATGTAGGGACTGCTTGGTGTCTTGATCAGATGGTGGTGGTGCAGATCACCACCACAGATAAGCTGGAAAAAGAACAGCAGGAAATAGTATGGGTTAGTACGGAATGCGGATAATTCAATGCACATATAGTTTAACAGGGATACACTAAAACATAGTTATGAGAAAACCATGTTAAAATAATGGGTTTTTAGCAGTTTGTTTTTTAAATGCCTTCATTGTATTAGCCTGGTGAGTTTCTATCGGTAATCCTTTCCAGATTTTAGAGGCATAACAGCCTTGCCACTTCTTTAAAGTTTAGCTCTTGGAATTCTAAGCAGACACTCATTCAAAGATCTAAGGTTATGAATTTGAGTGTAAGGCACATTCCAAAATATAGGGCGGAGCAAGATTATTTAAGGCTATGTAAACCATTAGCAGTATTTTATTTTTTTATTTTATTTTTTTTTCTGTCCTCCCTGGCCATCGGACCTTACTTTTATTCTATGTTAATTAGTGTTCTCTGATTTTAATTCTTACTTTGTCTTTTTTCTCTTTCTTCATCATGTTAAGCACTTTGAGCTACATTATTTGTATGAAAATGTGCTATATAAATAAATGATGTTGTGGTAATGACATCAAAACTGGGGTGATGTGCTCAGATTTTCTTTTCCTAGTTAAAATTCTGGCAGCTGCATTTTGCACTAGTTGCAGCTGATTGATGTCTTTCTTGGGTAGTCGTGAAAGAAGTGCATTACAGTAATCTAGTCGACTTAAATTTAAAGTGTGAACTAATTTTTCAGCATCTTCAGAAGTTATAAGGGATGTCACTTTTACTATATTCCTTAAGTGATAGAATTTGTCCCTACTAATCTAATTAATGTATGATTTAAAATTTAGGTCTGAGTCAATAATTAACCCTAAATTCTTTACCTCCATCTTGACTTTTAAGTCTAATGGGGGATCAAGTTTATTTCTAAAACCCTCACTATATCCATTTTTGTCTTAAGATTTCCTGTTTTCTCCTGATTTAGTTTGAGAAAATTACTTATCCATTCAAAAACACAAGTAAGACCATGAGTTGAGGTCATCAGGCGCTACTGATAATTACAGTTATGTGTCATCAACATAACTGTGGTCGCTCACATTATGCCTTGAGATAATCTGACCTAATGGAAGCAAGTAGATTGAAAAGTGCCGTGGACCCATGATGGATCCTTGTGGAACACCATATAGAATATCATGTGTTTTCAAAGTATAAGTACCACAACTACAAAAAATTTTCCAATTATTAAGTAAGACTCAGACCAATTTAAGACATTGCCAGAGGTGCCCACCCACTGACTGCAATTTATGAGAATATTGTGATCAGTGGTATCAAATGCTGTGCTCAGATCCAAGACGATGAGAACAGATAAACAGCCTCTCTCCACATTAACCCAAAAATCATTTACTACTTTAATCAGTGCAGTTTCTGTACTGTGATTTATTCTTAAACCTGACTGAAACTTGTCAAGATTAGCATGTTTAATTAAGTGTTTATTTATCTGTTTAATAACTGTCTTTTTTAGAATTTTACTAAAGAATGGCAGATTAGAAATAGTTCTAAAATTCTCAAAAACAGAGGATCCGAGATTATTTTTCTTGAGCAGGGGGTTAACAATAGCAGTCTTAAGACAGTCTGGGATGACCCCCCGTATCTAATGATGAGTTTACTATGTTAAGCACACTATCAATTAACATATCGGATACTTTGAAAACGCTTGTTGGTTTTGGGTCAAGGATGCAGGTGGAGGGTTTCAGTTGAGAAATTATTCTGCATAGATAGGGTAAATCTATCCTGGTGAAAGAATTTAATTTGCTTAAATGGAATACTGGGATTTAATATGATCAGCTTTGGAGGGATGTACTGTATTATTACTAATATAATTAATTTTGTGTTTAATAAATATAGCAAAAGCCTCAAGTTTCACTGGTAGTTTTTTGGAGGCATTCCATTGAGTGACCTGAGTTTAGCAAATGGATTAATAGTAACGAATGAAACTCTTGGATTACCAGCATTGTTATTTATAATTTTAATTTTAGAGAACATAAACTATGTTATATTCCTTTATTTTAGTCTTCATTATTTCATAGTGAACTATCAGTCTAAATATCTTTTCAGGAGTGACTGTGTCAACAGCAGCTCTGTTTAGCACTAAAATCTTCAACCTTACTATTTACTTTATTATGACTATTTTAGTAAGCACTACTACTCAGTTGTTTAGATTGGTAGCAAACCTTGAAGCTGCAGATGTATCAAAATAGCTTTTTTTAACAATACACTTCTCATTAGTTGTAGTTATCAGTGTTTCTACATTAAATAATATGAAAAAATGGTCTAATATACCAATATTGTTGCAGTTTTACTGCATGATGTATACACGGACTCAAATCAAGTGAAATGAGCAATTAGCAAATTCAGAAAGTGTACATTGATTCCAATTCTTATTAATTATGCAAAATGCTCTCCTCCTTCTGGCTCTTCCCCTCATTACCTAATATCCATCACATGACCGAAAATGCCATCATTACTTCATACCCTGTGCAGGTGTCCAAAACTTATTTATCAATTGATTCCCATCAGTAAGTCAAAATCGGGCAGATCCACACATTAAATATTGGGCTAGAGGTTTGGACAGTTGCGCCCCTAAAACAATAATGCTGTTTCTTATTAGCTGCATTTTCCTTGACTTGTCATCACCTGTCCAGGCAAGCAGACATGGAGGCAGAGGCCCAACTGCTGCAAATAGAAGTGAACGGCCTATCTGGTTTTCTCTCATGGCCAAAGCTACAATGGCTGCATTTCTTAAAACAATGGCCCTTAAGTTTTTAAGCATAGCAGCTGCAAAGAGAAAAATAGTGAAATAGACAAAGCAAGGGCTTTTTATGTTTTAATCCTTTCTATGCTAATGTGCATCAGAATATATAATTCTCTTTAGATATATGCAAATCATCAACTTTACATTCTTTTCTACAATATCATAGATCTGCCTCACACCAACTTTTAATCCTTTAGTAATCACTAAATCCAGTGTGTGTCTCCTAATCCATCCTCCACTCCACCATGGGAGCTGGCTAACATGCTGGCTATGATCAAAAGGGTGCAGGAGATTCATGAATTCTTTTGTTTTTGGGTTATGCTGTTTATCGATGTGAAAATTAAAGTCAACAATTAGGAGCCTGTCATAATTAGTTATTATAATTGGCACTAAGTCTGAGAATTCCTCAGTGACAGACGCATTTTATTAATGGAGGTCTATACAAGGACAATACTAGAGACTGGGAAGCATCAAAGCCAACATCTTTACATTTTAACCGGATCGAATTAATACTCGCTAAGGCATAGCCTTTTTCACTTTAGCGAGCCAAAAAAGTAAACCTGTAATTTCAGTGGTGCATATTAAATTAAAACATCCGCACCATCGGAGGTGAGCCACATTTCACATAATGTAAGAAAGTCAATTTCCCTATCACTAATAAGATGGCTGATTTAAAACATCTTGTTGATTAACACTAGAATTACCAGAGCCTACGAAAAAACTCGTAGATCCGGCCCACCTTAAATCCCATCACACCTCTCCACCAGCATCCTTTGTCTTGTAAATGTGCCAATAAAGACAAGCTGCAAGCAGACGGCTATTCCATCCCCCCCACCAACTTAGAACGTGCACAAACCTCTCCCAGCTCATTCCTTGATTGATTATCTGGGAGTGAAGTGGAGTTTTAGAGTGGAAATAATAGATTGTTATTTGGAACAAACATATTTCTTGTGTGTTCCACTTCTACAGTAATCTGTGTAAACACATTGTTAAATCAGAAACTTTTTCATATTTTAGTAACAAATGTTACAAAATGTAGGCATAAACTATAGAATGTGTGAGCATGAAGTCCAAACATCAAATAAACACTTTCACTGTGGCTTAGCGGTAAGATTTGCTGACTCAGAGGGCGCTAGGTTTGCCGTGCCTCAAAGACCCGAGTTCGATTCCCCGTTGGGGAGAAAGTGTGGTTTTTTGTTTTTTTTTTTTCTTTTTAACCTGAAACGGACATAAAATTTATAAATTGGTATGCACTGTCAGTTAATGAGATCATTATATTTTCATGTGGGATGCTCCTTTTAAAATATTTTTTAACAATTCAGACTGCAATTAACATGAACAAGTGTCCTTATAACTGTTATTTTTAAGATCCATAACACACAGACAGACCGAGCACTGCATAATAGAGAGACAGACAGGCAGAGAAGTCACTAGATATATAAATAAACAGAGAAGGCACATGTACTGAAAGAAAAAAAGATTATACGGAAAAAGAAAAGAAAAAAAAAAAAACTAGGCCGGCCCAGCAACTCCTATTCACTCGTTTATTATAGGTTCAAACACGTTAGGAAACATAACTGAATTTATATTCACTTAACCCTTAAACCGCCCGATCCGGCTTGAGTCAGTTTCCAGTGCAATATGGAAACACGCCGAAGCCAAGTATATGCAGTGACGTACATTCATTGAACTCTGCAACTGGCTAAAGTTGTTTCTCAGTGCAGTTTGCCAGCACGCCGCAGCGGAGTATATTTGGCGATGTACAGGTGCTGGTCATAAAATTAGAATATCATGACAAAGTTGATTTATTTCTGTAATCCCATTCAAAAAGTGAAACTTGTATATTAGATTAATTCATTACACACAGACTTATGTATTTCAAATGTTTTATTTATTTTAATTTTGATGATTATAACTGACAACTAATGAAAGACCCAAATTCAGTATATCGGAAAATTAGAATATTGTGAAAAGGTTCAATATTGAAGACACCTGGTGCCTCACTCTAATCAGTTAATTAACTCAAAACACCTGCAAAAAGCCTTTAAATGGTCTCTCAGTCTTGTTCTGTAGGCTACACAATCTTGGGGAAGACTGCTGACTTGACAGTTGTCCAAAAGATGACCATTGACACCTTGCACAAGGAGGGCAAGACACAAAAGGTCATTGCTAAAGAGGCTGGCTGTTCACAGAGCTCTGTGTCCAAGCACATTAATAGAGAGGCAAAGGGAAGGACAAGATGTGGTAGAAAAAAGTGTACAAGCAGTAGGGATCACCACACCCTGGAGAGGATTGTGAAACAAAACCCATTCAAAACTATGGGGGAGATTCACAAAGAGTGGACTGCAGCTGGAGTCGGTGCTTCAAGAACCACCACGCACAGTTGTATGCAAGACATGGGTTTCAGCTGTCGCATTCCTTGTGTCAAGCCACTCTTGAACAAGAGACAGCATCAGAAGCGTCTCGCCTGGGCTAAAGACAAAAAGGACTGGACTGCTGCTAAGTGGTCCAAAGTTATGTTCTCTGATGAAAATAAATTTTGCATTTCCTTTGGAAATTAAGGTCCCAGAGTCTGGAGGAAGAGAGGAGAGGCACAGAATCCACCTTGCTTTAGGTCCAGTGTAAAGTTTCCACAGTCAATGATGGTTTGGGGTGCCATGTCATCTGCTGGTGTTGGTCCATTGTGTTTTCTGAGGTCCAAGGTCAATGCAGCCGTCTACCAGGAAGTTTTAGAGCACTTCGTACTTCCTGCTGCTGATGAACTTTATGGAGATGCAGATTTAATTTTCCAA
Organism: Polypterus senegalus; assembly: GCF_016835505.1. NCBI lineage: Eukaryota > Metazoa > Chordata > Cladistia > Polypteriformes > Polypteridae > Polypterus > Polypterus senegalus. The sequence goes on from NC_053155.1 coordinate 193,886,449, forward strand.
CAGGACCTGGCACCTGCACACATTGCCAAAGCTACCAGTACCTGGTTTTTTCTATTCTTCGTTATTTAAAGCACTTTGAGCTACTTTTTGTATGAAAATGTGCTATATAAATAAAAGTTGTTGACAAACAATAACAAACGATACTGCACCCAGACATTCATGTAGTGCATTGCAGTTACAAAAATCAATGTGATTCTTTGTGACTGCAGCCTCTAATGAAGGTTCTGTTTATGATGTGTCGACACTTTTTTGTAGTCTGTCGATTACATCGACTAATTGTTGCAGCCTAGTGAGTATCAGTTGGCGTTAATGAATGCTTTTGCCATTTATTTTAACAAAAAAAAGTTGAGATATGAGTTTGTTAATTGTTAAGTTCTATATCTTATTTATGCACTCCTATTCATGGTATTAAGTTCTGCATCCCTATTGGGAATAGTACAGCCGAGATTTCAAGTGAGTGGGATTTTTGGGGGAGTGTGTGCCGTGTGGCAAGGTGTTGAATAAAACATTGTGGCTAACGTCAAATGTGTTGTATCATTGTTTACATTTAAGAAACTTATCATCTTGAATGCAATATATGTTGCTCTAAAGTCCCAATCTAAGGTTTGCCAAAGTAAATTCCTTGCCCATAAGGACCATGGTATCCCTGTTCTTGATTGGCCAGCAGAGGGATCAGCCTGACCTTAACCCTATAGAAAATCTATTGAGTATTGTGAAGAGGAATATGCAATATGCCAGACCCAACAATTTAGAGATTTATCAGAGCAACATGGGCTCTCATAACACCTGACCAGTGCCACAGACTGATCGACTCCATGCCACGCCACATTGCTGCAGTAATCCAGGCCAAAGGAGCCCCAATTAAATATTGAGTGCTGTACATGCTCATACTTTTCATGTTCATACCTTTCAGTTGGCCAACGTTTCTAAAAATCCTTTTTGCATTGGTCTTAACTGATATTCTAATTTTCCGAGATACTGAATTTGGGACTTTCATTAGTTGTCACTTATCATCAAAATTAAAAGAAATAAATATTTGAAATACATCTAGTCTGTGTGTAATGAATGAATCTAATATACAAGTTTCACTTTTTGAATGGGATTACAGAAATAAATCAACTTTGTCATGATATTCTAATTTTATGACCAGCACCTGTATATACATTGAATTCTGCAACTCGCTATAGATGCTTCACAGAGCAATTTGCCAGCACGCGGAGCTGATCAGTCAGTTTTGTACATTCATTGAGCAGCAAGCTCATGACCATGGCGCCCTGGCAGCACTGCAGCATCACTGTCCTTGGGATTCAGCCGCTGCACTAGACGAGCCTGCCAGCATCAGCGTTGGCCTCTGTGTGTTTGCATGCAGCCAGTTCAAGTGCAGTTGGCTCTGTGATTTACTGAATTTCATCAATGGCTTCAGTTGCACCTTGAACATATAATAATAGATTGTTGCAGTTTTTTTTTTTAATAGTTTTACAATTCTTTTCCGTGTGTAAAATGATTGGTGTTGCAGTAATTGTGATGCTCTTTGCATGAAAAAATACATGTTCCATTAAAATTTCACATTTTCTTTGTGAATCGTGGACGTTTACTTAAAAGTGCAGCTAAAAATTATTTGGTGTCCAGGGGTGCATTAACCCCCAAGTATGTGGCAGTTTGAGGGTTAACTATCATTGTTGAAACCTTGTGTACACATTATAGTACAAACTTCAAGCGTTAACACGTGACACTAACTTTACTCGGTAAAACTTACCTCTCAAGATGGCGGCATCACAGCTCCAGGGTGGTTGTGTTTCAGATGCTCATGCATAGTGGTAGTGCTGCCGTGAAAGAAAGCTCCGCTTTGCATAATCTGCATTCAACTTTTTTTTTTTTTTGGTGATGTGCTCCCACACTTTAGAAAGTTTCTGTCTCAATTTGTTTAATCTCCTTCCCTCCTCTATCCAGTGCCATTGCAACCACGTTTATTTTCCTCTACATTCTTCTTCTCCTCAGACGTTCTTCTTCATTGGCAGGACTGTGTGCAGTCTTGATGGATGATCTTTAATCCATGCAGTCTTTAATCCATGATGGATGGATTAAAAGCCAAAAGTCCTTCCGGAGAACCCTAAATCCAAAGAGGACTGTTTTATTTATGTTAGGTAGAATGCCCAGAGGAGACTGGGCAGTCTAATGGTCTGGAATCCCTACACTTTTTTTTTTTTCTCCAGCCGTCTGGAGTTTTTTTTTCTTTCCACCCTAGCCATTGGACCTTACTCTTATTCTATGTTAATTAATGTTGACTTATTTTATTTTTCTATTCTTCGTTATTTAAAGCACTTTGAGCTACTTTTTGTATGAAAATGTGCTATATAAATAAAAGTTGTTGACAAACAATAACAAACGATACTGCACCCAGACATTCATGTAGTGCATTGCAGTTACAAAAATCAATGTGATTCTTTGTGACTGCAGCCTCTATTGAAGGTTCTGTTTATGATGTGTCGACACTTTTTTGTAGTCTGTCGTCGATTACATCGACTAATTGTTGCAGCCCTAGTGAGTATCAGTTGACGTTAATGAATGCTTTGCCATTTATTTTAACAAAAAAAAGTTGAGATATGAGTTTGTTAATTGTTAAGTTCTATATCTTATTTATGCACTCCTATTCATGGTATTAAGTTCTGCATCCCTATTGGGAATAGTACAGCCGAGATTTCAAGTGAGTGGGATTTTTGGGGGAGTGTGTGCCGTGTGGCAAGGTGTTGAATAAAACATTGTGGCTAACGTCAAATGTGTTGTATCATTGTTTACATTTAAGAAACTTATCATCTTGAATGCAATATATGTTGCTCTAAAGTCCCAATCTACTTTCCTGCATTAATGCCGCCATCACAGAAGTATAAATTACCTTATACTGCACTGAAACAACCCCATACCATGAATGATCCTGGGTTTTAGTCTTGTTGTTGATAAGTCTGGATTGTCCTTTTCACCTGTGTTCTGGAGCACACAGCGTCAATTTCTTCCAAAAATGATCTTGAATACTGGTTTGTCTGAACACAATACACATTTCCACTGTGTGATGGTCAATCCCAGGTGCCCCCGTGCCCAGAGAAGTCAACACTGTTTCTGTACATGGTTAACATTAGGCTTAAGTTTTGCGCAGTAAAGTTTTTAAAGTGACGTTTGTGTGTATTGTTTGACAAAGGTTTGCCAAAGTAAATTCCTTGCCCATATGGTTATATCCGCTACTGATGAATGACAGTTCTTGATGCAGTGCCATCTGAGGGATCAGAGATTAGCGGTGTTCAGCTTAGGTTTGTGCCTAATAATTTTCTCACACATTTGCTGACAAACTGGAGAAGCTCTGTCGATCTTTGCTCTTCAATGACACAGCCTTTTGTGGACACTGCTTTCATATCAAATCATGATTAAAATCACCTGTTGACATTAACTGTTTAAAATCACGTCATTATTTAATTGTTTTACCTCATTACTGGCCCTAATGTGTCCTTTTCACCAATTTTTTTTTTAAATATGTTGCAAGCCTGAAATGCTGGAATGGGTGTATATTAACAAATGCAATGAAGTTGAACAGACAAAACATGAAAGAGCTTGGTTTCATACTGTCCACAACTAAATAAAAGTCAAAGTAAATTTAAGAATCGTGCCCTAACCCATTTTCCATACTGTTCCAACTTTTTCTGATTTGGGGTGGTATGTTACACAATGAATGACATCAGGTCTTTAGGCAAAATGTAATATTTGAGACAGGGAACCCAAGCGAACATACAGTGAAGATTTTACATCATTTCTTTCTTTTTTGAAGAACCAAATTTATCCAACACACTGATCACCAATTCAAAAAACATTTGCCCTCATAATTTTACTATGACAAATACTTTGGGCTACACCTTTAATAACAATAATAATAAACAAGTGCTTCTTAATATTTGATTCCAGTCTTTCACATCTATGTTGAGGAATTTATCTGTCTTTTTTGCAGGACTAATTTAATTCAGACACATTGGTAGGTTTGCCAGCCTGAAGTGCTTGTTTCAGGTCCTGCCAAAGCATCTCTGTTGAAGTCAAGTTTGACTAAGCCACTGCAAAACTTTCATTTTGTCTCTTCTAGACATTTCCGTTGTAACTGGATTTTGTGGTTTGAGTAAATTATTACTGCCTTTCCCAATTATGGTTCAACTCCAGGTCATAGACAGATTACCAGTATGTTCTTAAGGAGAATGTCTGGTTAAGTGCATAATTTAGTGGGTCCTTTAAAAATGGCAAGTTTTCCTGGTCCAGTGCCAGCTAAACATCCCTTCACAATCATACTACCACCCCTATGTTTTATTATGGCCGTGATGTTTTCATTGTCTAAACCATCACTAGCTTTGCGCTTGACACAGGGCCTGTGTTTTCCAAAGAGTTCTACTTTTGAATTATCTGTCCATTGAACATTATTCCTAAAAGGTATCATCCAAGTGTTTCTTTTTAGTTGCAAGTCGAGCATGGTTGTGATTCTTGGATAATGGAGATTTGTGCCTTGCTGCACTTCAGTGAATCCAAATGTACTCAGTCTTTTTTTTTTTAATATCATGGAATCATGAACAGTGACTTTACCTGAGGCGACAAAGCTGTTCAATCATAATGCCAAACAGTTTCATTATGAGGTGTAAACTGCATCCCAAAAGTGAAGCTGTGCCCCAATGTCCAAAAGGATATGATAGTATGATATTTTTCAAAAAGATGTTTCCCTTCAGTGCGTAATGTAGGTACATTTAGCACATATGCTATTTCTTAAACATGTGTGGTGTGCACTGGTAAGTTTGTAATATTTTCAGCAGTAATTTTTTTGTATATAAATAAGGGCGCTTGCAAAATGTTTGTTTTCAAAAATCTTGATGCTGAGAATGGTAATGACAAGTTCCTAGTGGCTGCCAAGAATTTGTCACACAAAAGGCTTTGACATTCAAATTATACAATATATTGAACTGCGTTTTCCATTGTCAGCTGATATTTAGGGGTGATTTTGATAACTTACCATGCTTACCATGCATTTACTATCATTACATTTGCTATCATTATATAATTCTTTTGCATATTTTTATGTTTTTAAGTATACAGATTACTTCAGGGACAAACTTAATAATATAGCAATGGCCTTATTGATTTTAAATTGTAATTCGTGTAATGTGCATGCAGTAATAAAATATGTTGGATTGTTTTTATAAGTTTAAATTTCATTCCAAGGAGGGGAGAGTATGAGACACTTTGCAGCTGATGAAGGACAATAATAAATATAGTTTGAAACAACTGCTGCTGTTTTTATTTTGCAAGTTAAACAATGTATTAATTTTTGTTTTAATGTAACTTTCTACTGGTGATTGTAGGCGGGTAAGCATGAAGCAATTGTCAAAAACGTCCATGACCTCCTTGCAAAACTAGCTTGGGATTTTTCTCCTGAACAGCTAGATCACCTATTTGATTGTTTCAAGGTAAGAGATTTTTTTTATTATTAATGATGCATATTTTAATCAAGGTTATTTTATTATATTGTTTAAGCAATTGGGCATGCTCATGTGTCAACAAGATACAAATAAACATGCAAAGTGTACAGGTATTTTACAATGGTTGCTCTGCATAAGTTTACATTTTAAAAACTGATTTTTGTCCAGTTTGATAAGAAAAATAATCCATACTGAATTTAAAGTTATAAAGAGAAGGCCAAAACATGTATAAGTCTCAGAAAATGCAGTGCTGAATATTTATTTAAAGGTGATTTTACAGAATCAGTTTTACTATAGCTATTGCTGGAAAAATTCCACAGACACAACTGATTTAATGTTGGTATCATTTAATCACTTGGTTGTTGCATTTTTATGATAATTTGTATATCTTTTTTGTATTGCCACAGTAACCAGCAAATAGGTGAATTGAGTACAGAGGAAATCAGCAAAAAATGTATAGCAATTTATCAGTTGGCTACCCATGATAACCTGCATCTTATGTAATTTCTAATTATTTCAAAATATCTGACGCTGTTGCACAAATATTTTTCAAGTTTACAAGCAACACCTTTCCTTGAGTGGGTATTTTATTCCTAATCACAATTCAGAGTAACCTTGTTCTGTGAGTGAGTTCCATTTGTCTCATTCTTTTTTTTTTTCAGTTTTTCAATTATTATTTAAGACCGTAAAACTCATACAGTAACATAGTTGAACATAAGACACAAACAGTACCCTCCATAATGTTTGGGCAATGATACATTTTTCCTTAATTTACATTTCTGTACCACAGTTTAAAATTAAGTGATTAAAGTGCACATTACAGACTTTAATGTAAGAGTATTTGTATACATTTCAGTTACACCTTATTGAAATGAAAACACTTTTTATACATGGTCCCTCCCATTTCAGGGCACCATAATGTTTGGGACATAACAATGATAGGTATTTTAAAGCAGCCATATTTAGTACTTTGTTGCATATTCATTGCATTCAATGATTGCTCGACGTCTGCAATTCATAGACATCACCAGGTGCTATCTACTTGTCTCTCTCTTTCTTTTTTTAATATTTTATTGAATTTATTAAAAGCAAGTAACATTCCATACTAGCAAGTCAAACTTGACAAAACGAAGTTCAAATCAATCCCCACCCATGAGAAAGTGAGCAAGTACAACTTTGAGTAGAAAAATAGGGTGAGAAAATCTTTTCCCCTAATTTAAATGCTTATTTTAAAATGTTATTGATTAAATCCTGCCAGGTTTAAAAAAAAAAAAAAGTTTTGACCAGATCCACTAATTAAGAATTAGATTTTTCTTTCCAATTTTGAATAGTATATAACATCAATTGCCCACTGACTTAGGTCGGTTAGGATTCTTCTATTTGAAGAAGATAAGTCTACGTGCCAATCGTGAAGTAAAAGCAAGTACAGTTTGTTTATTTGTCTGAAAGGCATTTAAAGATTTTGGTCCAGAATGATATTAATTTTGGTGCATGCCCAAAACATATGGCCCAATGAGGCTGGAGCTCAATTGCAACATTCACATGTTGGATCTTGCCCTGGAAACATTTTGGACAATTTTAAACGAGTTAGATGCGCTCAATAAAAGATTTTAAGTTGAATAATTGTATGGTTTGCACATATGGAGCTAGAGTGAATTACGTGCACAGCTGCCTTCCATTCCTTTTCTGAAATGTTGAGTAAGAGGTCCTTTTCCCCATTGTACTGTGGGATCTTTGAAAGGGAGGGACTTTAAAATGTTTTTATATATTACAGAAATTCTGTCTTGAGTCCTCAAGACTGATCAATATTTTTTCTGGAATAGAATTAGGTGGGAGGTGAGGAAAATTGGGCAGATTTTGTTTAGCAAAATTTTTAATTTGGAAGATTGTGTTGATGGAAAGTTAAATTTGGAGTGTAATTGTTAGTAGGATGCAAAGACATTATCTATGTACAAATTTCTAAGTGATTTAATCCCATATGTTTTCCAAACATTAAAAACTATGTACATTTTGAAAGGGCTGGATGCAGATTAACGTCCTACCCAGGACGGATTAATTGCAGGTCAAGTGCCTTGCTCTAGATCCCAAAGGAATAGAGTCACTGCTTGCATTTGTGGGACAAAACAGAAATCTTAATGATTGGCAAACATGTAAATTGTGAGGGTATTAGAAATAAAGTTGATCTCTTTGAGGTTTAAAAGTCAAATGCAGAGGTAAAGAATTTAGGTGTAATCACTGACTTTGGCGTAAACTTTCAGTCACATATTAACCAGATTACTAGGACTGAGGTTATGATTGAATCTAACTTCCTTAAAAATGATTTGTTAGTGTATGTGGGAATGCTTTGAAATAAATAAAGAAGCTTAGGTAGGATATTCATCTTGAACATGTTAATTCTTCCAGCTAAAGTAAGGTGAAGGGTTGACCATCTATGTAAGTCTTGCTGAAGCTTTTCCAAGCAGACAGCAAAAGTTAAACTCATCTGCGATGATAAAAGGGAAGGTGTCCAATCTAATATTGTGTGCTATAGAGTTTACTGGAAAGAGCACACTTAAATTCAAAATTATTTCTGGGTCTAGAAATCTTTAGAAATTCTGCTAGTGCTGTTAGGACTTCAGGCACAGTGTTTTGTGTATCTGATGCATATAGTACCATATCATCTGCATATAGTTATATTTTCTGTTCAAGTCCTTATCTGATAAATTCCTTTATCTCCTAAGCATTTTGAAACTGAACTGCCAGTGTGTCAGTGGCGACTGTAAATAGCTGTGGTGACAGGGGATTGAGAAAGTGCTTCCTTCTGTAATATCAAAAGACCAAACTGGATTTATTAAAGGCAGACACTTAGCTACCATTCTTCGACTCCTGTTTAATGTAATATACTCGCCCACAAAATCTAACACCCTGGAGATATTATCGTTGGATGCAGAAAAAGCATTTGATATGGTTGAATACCTTTTCACTACACTGGAGAAATTTAGGTTTGGTCTGAATATATGTGCATGGATCAAACTACTAAATACTAGTCCAGGTGCTTCAGTTTCTATTAACAACATTATTTCAGAATACTTCAAATTAGAATGTGGTACTAGAAAATGATACCCCCTGTCACCACTGCTGTTTGCAATTGGATTTAATTCAGGTGACTGGCTTGGCCATTAAATTCCATTTTTTAACTTTGAAAAACTTTTTTCTGTTGCCATGACAGTATGTTTAATATCATTATCTTGTAGGCGGAAACACCATCCAATGAGTTTGGAAGCATTAGTTCTGTACACTTCAGAATTCATTGTGCAACTTCTATTAGCAGTTTCACCATCAATGAAGATAAGTGTGCTTGCTCCTTTGGCAGCCATACATGCCCAAGTCATGACAACCCCACCACCATGTTTAACAGATGAGGAGGTATTCCTTATATCAGGGGTCCTCAATCATGGACCTGGAGGGCTGCAGTGGCTAGGGGTTTTCATTCCAGCCAGTGTCCCAATTAGAACTCAGTCCTTGCTGATGATGAACGTTGGTGTTTAACTCTATGCCTTGTTAGTGCCTTTCTTCATCAAAGACAAAGTTTAGTTACTTTGTAGATCAGAGGTCCTCAATTACAGTCCTGGAGGTCTGCTGTTGCTGCAGGTTTTCTCTTTAACCAGTTTCTTAATTAGAACCCTTTTAATCACTAATAAAGCAATACATTTTTGGGCTTAATTTTAGTTATTTTGGCTGTTACCATTCAGAACCCTTAATTGCCTATTTTAGATTTTAGCAGCTGTGTTTTAAGTTTTAATTATTGCCTGTTTTCTTAATCAGACATTAGTTAATAATGAGATGCAGATAACCAATAAACCAGCAGCTCTCTAGCTAATGAAGTATCTGTGATTAAAAATGTTTAGAAATGAATGAGAGGAGAATTGGGATGACTATTAAGTTTAAATCTGTTCTGGTCCACAAAACAAATGGATAATGTTCTCACAGAAGGAAACTCTACAGTGCAATTGAAATTGCTCTTGGATGAATGCAAGCATTAACAAGCTAAATATTAGAACATTAGAACACTCTAGACGAGAACAGGCCATTCAGCCCAACTAAGCTTGCCAGTCCTATTCACTTATGTCTTCCATGAAAACATCAAGTTGAGTTTTGAAAGTCCCTAATGTCTTACTGTCTACCACACTACTTGGTAGCTTATTCCAAGTGTCTATCGTTCTTTGTGTAAAGAAAAACTTCCTCATTTTTGTGCAAAATTTACCCTTAACAAGTTTCCAGTTGTGTCCCTGTGTTCTTGATGAACTCATTTTAAAATAACACTAGCCAACCCGCGGCGTACCATACGCTGCATAATCAGACCGGTTTTTTAATGATTTTTAAGCACAGGGAGAAAATTTACATTTGAAAAATTGGTAATGTAATAAATCAGCAAGAAAAGCAACATTGTAACAATGCACGGAACGAAGCAACACACAATCGTCCGTGACTGAAAACTGTCGGACCGTCCTCGTGCCTTCTCCTGCCAGATGGAGGGATGGGGGAGCACGGCGCGGAGTGTGGAACGGGAGGAGAGAAGAAGGACGTCCATTCAGCTCCATCCGTCATGCTAGTCTGCTGATTTCTCGTTCAGTATGCACTGCCCGCTCATGTGCCCACCTCCAACTCGTCACTTGAGTTGTTGGCTGCTTTTCTATATATAATCCACCAAGACACCCGACCACGGTAGTAGCGAGGTGGTAGGGGGGTGTGTTCAAAAGTTTGGGACGCAACCAGTGGGAGCGTATGAGTCGCACTTAGTGGGAATTCCATGGTTTGCAGCCCGAATGGGGTTCAACGGCTTACCCACGCCGGGTAGACACACGCTGTCATGCAGTTGTCTAAGGGTTTAAGGATACAACAGAAAGTGAATGAAAAGATGGAACTCTACTTTTTAAAGACTGCTTACTTCATTGTGTTTTAACCTCCGTTGTAAAGGAATGTTTTAAGGACCCCATGGGAGACCCCTCGGTTTTGGCTGCTTTTCTATATATAATCCACCAAGATACCCGACCATGGTAGGAGAGAGGTGTGCACAAAGGGTAGGGACGTAATGAGTGGGAGCATATGAGTCACACTTAGTGGGAATTCCACGGCTTGCAGCCCGAATGGGGTTCAATGGCTTACCCATGCTTCTCTGCGCTGAGTAGACACACGGTCAATCTCATGCATAATTATTTATTGAATGCTAAACACTTCTGTAAAGACACGGATGTCTAAAACGGGTTGGTGTGAGAATACAATAGTAAGTGAATGAAAAGTTGGAACTCTGGAGAGAGCAAAATACAACACAATAGTGAACCCGCGGCATAACAAACACCGTGTGGCTCAGACGTGCATGTGGACTCTTTCCACAGACGAAAGGGAGTAACTGGGTTACACTATGTCGCGTGTAAAACAGTTTGCTCTGGTGCACGCGTCGTGCGTCGTAACCGAAAAGTCGGTTTTTAAAGACTGCTTACTTCATTGTGCTTTAACCTCAGTTGTAAATGATTGTTTTATGGATCCCATGGGATACCCTTCGCAAACCGTTTCACACACTGCATATGGCGATTCATCTCCACGAGAAACATGCTTCTATGAACAGTCAACGTAGCTCGGAGGTGCATGACATGCACATGACATTAACCTGACCTGCACTGCATGTGGCCTCTACGACAGACGAATATAAATGACGCCATTTTTTCTGTGGGGTCGCGTCCGAGTTGGTGGCCCTGCGAGTTGTCGTCGTATCCAGTGGTCTTGGAGTAGGTGGGCGTGGCTCCTTCCTGTGTGCGCCATAGGTGTCTCGCTTGTCGGCAGCTTAGTGAAATCCACGCCCCTTCCGGCGTGCTTTCCATGGTTGCCTTGCTTTAGTGAATTATATATATATATATATATATATATATATATATATATCTATATATATATCTACAGGGTGGGCCATTTATATGGATACACCTTAATAAAATGGGAATGGTTGCTGATATTAACTTCCTGTTTGTGTCACATTAGTATATGTGTCGGGGGAAACTTTTCAAGATGGGTGGTGACCATGGTGGCCATTTTGAAGTCGGCCATTTTGGATCCAACTTTTGTTTTTTCAATAGGAAGAGGGTCATGTGACACATCGAACTTATTGGGAATTTCACAAGAAAATAAATGGTGTGCTTGGTTTTAACGTAACTTTATTCTTTCATGAGTTATTTACAAGTTTCTGACCATTTATAAAATGTGTTCAATGTGCTGCCCATTGTGTTGGTTTGTCAATGCAACCCTCTTCTCCCACTCTTCACACACTGATAGCAACACCGCAGGAGAAATGCTAGCACAGGCTTCCAGTATCCGTAGTTTCAGGTGCTGCACATCTCGTATCTTAACAGCATAGACAATTGCCTTCAGATGACCCCAAAGATAAAAGTCTAAGGGGATCAGATCGGGAGACCTTGGGGGCCATTCAACTGGCCCACGACGATGACCAATCCACTTTCCAGGAAACTGTTCATCTAGGAATGCTCGGACCTGACACCCATAATGTGGTGGTGCACCATCTTGCTGGAAAAATTCAGGGAACGTGCCAGCTTCAGTGCATAAAGAGGGAAACACATCATCATGTAGCAATTTCGCATATCCAGTGGCCTTGAGGTTTCCATTGATGAAGAATGGCCCCACTTTGTACCCCATATGCCACACCATACCATCAATTTGTTTGTTCCAACAGTCTTGGAGGGATCTATCCAATGTGGGTTAGTGTCAGACCAATAGCAATGGTTTTGTTTGTTAACTTCACCATTCACATAAAAGTTTGCCTCATCACTGAACAAAATCTTCTGCGTAAACTGAGGGTCCTGTTCCAATTTTTGTTTTGCCCATTCTGCAAATTCAGTGCTCCGATCTGGGTCATCCTCGTTGAGATGCTGCAGTAGCTGGAGTTTGTAAGGGTGCCTTTTTTGAGTAGCTAATATCTGCCGAAGGGATGTTCGACTAATGCCACTCTCCAGTGACATGCGGCGAGTGCTACGCTGTGGGCTTTTGCTGAATGAAGCTAGGACAGCCACTGATGTTTCTTCATTAGTGACAGTTTTCATGCGTCCACATTTTGGCAAATCCAACACTGAACCAGTTTCACGAAACTTAGCAAGCAGTTTGCTAACTGTAGCGTGGGAGATGGGTGGTCTCGTAGGGTGTCCTGCATTGAAATCTGCTGCAATGACCCGTTTACTGCGTTCACCAGACATCAACACAGTTTCTATCCGCTCCTCACGTGTTAACCTCTGCGACATGTCAATGGCTGTAAACAAAGAGAAACTTGTAAATAACTCCTGAAAGAATAAAGTTACGTTAAAACCAAGCACACCATTGTTTTTCTTGTGAAATTCCCAATACGTTTGATGTGTCACATGAGCCTCTTCCTATTGAAAAAACAAAAGTTGGATCCAAAATGTCCGACTTCAAAATGGCCACCATGGTCTCCACCCATCTTGAAAAGTTTTCCCCCTCACATATACTAATGTGCCACAAACAGGAAGTTAATATCACCAACCATTCCCATTTTATTAAGGTGTATCCATATAAATGGCCCACCCTGTAGATTCTTGATCCACTGTACTAATTCCCTTCATAATTTTAAACACTTCAATCATGTCACCTTCTTTTGCTGAAACTGTAAAGGCTCAGCTCTTTTAATCTTTCCTCATAATTCGACCCCTGTAGCCCTGGGATCAGCCTAGTTGCTCTTCTCTGGACCTTTTCTAGCGCTGCTATGTCCTTTTGTAGCCTGTTGAACAAAACTGCACACAGTACTCAAGATGAGGCCTCACCAGTGCATTATAAAGGTTGAGCGTAACCTCCTTGGACTTGTACTCCACACATGGTGCTATATATCCTAACATTCTGTTAGCCTTCTTAATGGCTTCTGAAAACTGTCGGGAAGTTGATAGCTTAGAGTCCACTATGACTCCTAAATCCTTCTCATAAGGTGTACTCTCGATTTTTCGGACCGCCCATTGTGTATTCAAACCTAACATTTTAACTTCCTATGTGTAATACTTTACATTTACTGACATTAAATTGCATCTGCCACAAATCTGTCCAATTCTGTATGTTATCCAAGTCCTTCTGTAATGATATAACGGATTCCAAATTATCTGCTAGTTCACCTATCTTGGTATCATCTGCAAACTTAACCAGCTTGTTTCTTATATTCCTGTCTAAATAATTTATATATATGTATTAAAAATAGCAGCGGCCCTAGCACTGACCCCTGTGGAACACCACTCTTAACATCGGCCAGTTCTGATGAGGTTCCTCGCACCATCACCCTCTGCTTCCTGTGTCTGAGCCAATTCTGTATCCATCTAAAAACATCACCCTGAACTCCCACTTCTTTTAATATGATGCCTAACCTCTCATGTGACACCTTATCAGATGCTTTCTGAAAGTCCAGATAAATAATATCATAAGCTCCACTTTGATCGTATCCTTTTGTTGCCTCCTCATAGAATTCCAGCATGTTAGTAAAACACAACCTCCCTTTTCTGATCCATGCTGATTGTTCAGAGTAACTCCTGTCCTTGCCAGATGTTGCTCAATCTTATCCTTAATAATTCCTTCCATCAATTTTCCTTTGATGCATGTTAACCTTACTGGCCTATAGTTTCTTGGATCTGCTCTGTCACCCTTTTTATATAACTGGATGATATTTGCCATTTTCCAGTCCTTCGGAATCTCTCCAGTGCACAGTGACTTCCTAAAAATATGTGTCAAGGGTTTATATATGTACTCACTAGCCTCCTTAAGAACACAAGGATAAATATTATCTGGTTCTGGTGATTTGTTTGATTTCTTCTTATTTAATCTGATCAGCACTTCTCCCTCTACAATTTCCAAATCCCTCAGTACCTCCTTAGTAGTCGCGTTTACCTCTGGGAGGTTATCCACTCAGTTGTGAACACCTCAGAAATATGTAGGGCATCTGCTGTTTCACTGTCTGTATCTTTTAATTCCCCTTTACTATTCCTGATGCACTTGACCTCCTCCTTGACTGTTCTTTTACTACTAAAATGCTGAAAAAATCTCTTAGGGTCTTCTTTCGCCTTACCTGCTATATTCCTCTCCAGCTGTCTTTTAGCCTCCCTGATATCCTTCTTAATGGTTGCCCTCATGTTCTCATACGCTCTACGATTCACTTTGTAGTCATTAGTCTATACTCCTTATAAAGCAGTTTTTTCCTTTGCAACTTCTTTTTTAAATCATTATTAATCCACCGTGGAGTTTTTTTTTAGTTTCCTATTAATTCCAAATTTAGGTATGTATCTGTCCTGCATTACATGTAAAACATTTTTAAACCTGTTCCACTGCTCCTCGACTGTCTCCACTAAGATGGGGCTCATCATTCAACTGAAGAGGTCATACATTTAAACCCTGTTTGGCATAAACGGCAACCCCACCTCCTTTTCTGTTCTGTCTATCCTTCCTAAAAAATGTGTATTCCTCTATGTTAAACTCATCCCCATCTTTGTTATTTAGCCAGGTTTCCGTTATTGCTATCATATCATAATTATGCTCTGCTACATACAACTCCAACTCACTTACCTTATTTTTGATACTTCTAGCATTAAGAAAAGCTATTTTTATTGTGTTATTCCTTCTACATTTAAATGTTTGCTTAGAATTTGCATTACTATGCATTTTTATTTCTACAACATTGTTTGTTCTTCCATGTCTAGATCTAAACCCGGCCTGTCCTAAACTCCCTGCGCCCCCCCATTCCCTAGTTTAAACAATCCTTGACTAGCCTACACGCAATATATTGGTGCCCCTCCAGTTCAGATGTAACCCGTCATGGCAGAACAGGTTCCATCTGTTCAAAAAAGAATCCCAATGCCCCATAAACCTATACCCTTCTACTCTGCACCAAGATTTGAGCCACACGTTAAGCCTTCTAATCTCCTCAGTCTTACCTGGACTGGCGTGTGGCACAGGCAAAACTTTAGAGAAGACTACCTTGTCAGTTCTGCTCCTCAGCTTGGCACCTAACTCATTGAATTTGGATCGCAGAACTGACAGACTACCCTTATGTATGTCATTTGTTCCAACATGGACAATGACAACTTGATCCACCCCCGCTCTGGCCAAGAACCTATCCACCCTTCCAGGGAGGTCTCTCACCTATGCTCCCAGAAGGCAAAACACCGTGCAAGACTCTCTCTCTCTCTCTCTCTCTCTCTCTCTGGAGCACACCTGCGCTTCAGTCCCCCTCATGATCGAGTCCCCAATTATCACTACCTCTCTCTTTTTGGGAGCTGGTTTTGAGGTGGCCCGTTGGGGCTTCTCATCCCTGCCTATCACCTCAGAAATTATCAGAGACACCGTTCAGCTCCACAAGGACATGATGACAGTTTGACACTTCTAATTCTGGGGTTGATGCCCCTGGCCACCTTGGGGGGGAGCACAGTATCTTTCTAAAGGACACCTAGGCCAAGTCTGCCAATTCTCTGTTACAACGCAGGTCAGCCAACTGCTCCTCCAGTTCAGCGACTCTAAGCTCGAGGTGCTGGATCAACTGGCATCTCTTGCAGATGTAGCCCTCATAGACAACTGGCTCTTCCAAATCATCATCTAAAAAGTCCAACATAAAAACAGTACTTCTGATTCTGGATTCTGTCTGGCCACACTGTCATAAAGCCTAGATTGATTGGAGTGTTGGTGGTGATGGTTGTCCTTCTGGAAGCTTCTCCCAGCTCAGCCAGAGTGACTGTCGGTGCTTGGTAACCTTCCTTACCATGACCCTTATTCTAAAATTGCTCAGTTTAAGTGGGTGGCCAGCTCTAGGAGGAGTTGTAGTTGTTCCAAACAACTTCCATTTTGTGAAGTCATCTTTACTCTTGGGAGCTTTCAGTGCTGCAGGAATTTCTGTAGCCTTTCCCAGATCTGTTCCTCAACATAATCCTCTCTCTAAGACAAACTGGCATTTTCTTTGACATCATGACTTGGTGTTTGCTCAGATACACATTGTGAGTTGTGGGACCTTATATAGACTGGTGTGTATCTTTCCTAATCATGTTCAGTCAATTGAATTAATCGAAAATGGATTACAAGCAAGGTGTAGAAACATTTCCGTAATTATCAATAGAATAGGATGAGTGAAATGCCAGTGCCACAGCAATGGGTCAGAATACTTTAGGGGTAAGGATTGATTTGTTTTCAGTGCTATTTTTGTAAAAATTGATCTATTTGTATGGAATGATTAAAAAAAAAATACTTGTGTCAATGTTATATTTTGTTTTTTTATTTTTGAATAAATTTGCAACCATTCCTTGAGGTGTTGCCTGTGTTGTTGGGAAAAATATTAATGATTTTAACACAAGGCTGAAACACAGCAAAACGCATCTGTATGTTTCCTGAATCCACTGTACTTTTTCAGTCCTGAAGTAGCTGAATATCGGTTTTCACTATATTTGTATACATAGATACTAAAAGCAATTTATGTTCTAAATTAATTTGCCCTTGAGTTAAAAGCCGACAATACTGTCTTGTAAGCCTTGCCTTGATAAAATGGTATGTATCGTGTGAAATGCAAAGTTTTGAAATCAGAATTTTTACTTGACAAATTCTAAAGAAAGGATCCTAACGTTCTTTTTCTCTAGTATTTCTTTAATAGTATGAGTTCTTCATTCTCCTGTAGTTTTTTTGTGTTTTGCTGCCTTTTTACTGTTCAGTACAGTTACAGAAATTAGTATATAAATGAAATATAAAGGGAATGTTACAAAATTTGTGAAGTTTTAGTAAAGTGTAGAATCAAGTCGTAACTTTAAACTTTTTTTTTTTATTTAAGGCAAGCTGGACAAATGCTAGCAAAAAACAACGGGAGAAGCTTCTGGAATTGATACGTCGACTTGCTGAAGATGACAAAGATGGAGTAATGGCCCATAAAGTATTAAATCTTCTATGGAATTTGGCCCATAGTGATGATGTACCTGTTGACATCATGGACCAAGCTCTTAGTGCTCACATCAAAATTCTGGATTATAGTTGTTCACAGGTTAGTATGCAGTGATTTAATAAATAGGTAGGTTTATACAGAGGTGAAAGGTATAAAGCATTTGTGTTGCTCTGTTAAATTAAAATTTGAATATGTTGTTGTTGGTTTTCAAATCTTGTTTAAAGAGAGTTAATTCCTTCGCACCACTCCATCAACGTTTTTTTGTTTTGTAAATGTGTCGATCAGCTCAAGCAGCCTGTTATGCCATTCCCGAAATACAATACAATACAATTTACTTTTTGTATACCCCAAAATCACACAAGAAGTGCTGCAGTGGGCTTTAACACTAGAATTACCAGAGCCTACGAAAAAACTCGTAATTCCGTCCCACCTTAAACTGCTTCTTAAATCCCTTCACACCTCTCCGCCAGCGCCCTTTGTTTTCTAAATGTGCTGATAAAGAGAAGCTAGGATTAGCCGGCTATTCCATCCCCCCACCAATTTAGAACGTGCACGAACTTCTCTCAGCTCATGCCTTGACTGAGTATCTGGGAGTGAAGTGGAGTTTTAGAGTGGAAATAATAGATCGTTGTTTGGAACACACGCATTTCATGTCTGTTCCGTTTCTACAGTAATCTGTGTCAACACATTGTTAAAACAGAAACGTTTTTTATATTCTAGTAGTAGATGACAAAATGTAGGCATAAACTATATAATGTATGAAACCTGAAGTCCAAATAGCAAAGAAACATTTTCACAAGAATAACACAATTGCGCTTTTATTCAAAAATATAACTGCAGAAACAAAAAGCCGCCTTGACATGCGACATTGACACCAGTTTACTGTAACTGTCTCCGTGGTTCAATAAACTCAGCCCCCGCTTGGGAATCAAGAGGTCACGAGTTCGATCCTGCGCCCCTCCGTTTTGAGAAGTAAACTGCTCCTATTCTTACTGTTTTAGAATAAAAGCATACATTTGATTTCAGTCTGTAACAGCCGATGCAATTTATGATCTCTGTAAAGGTTAGCTTTCTTTTTTATTTATTCACTTTTCATTCTCTCAGTCGCGTTCAGAATCAATCCATACAACCCCATCTGACATGGCTGTTTTCACTAAAGACGCGCTATAGCTCTGCAGTGTACCACGATGCACACTAACGCCAAACCCCGGGTTCTGACACACAAACGCTGGCGAAGCTGCCTTCTTCGTATCTCACCGTCACTTGATTTTCTTTTTATTCAGTTTTATTGAGTGTTCCTGCCAGTCCCCGCATGTTGCTGTATGCTGTTTCTTTTGTACTCCAGGACATGCAGAGGAAAGAATGGTAAAGACCAGTAACTTCGGCGCTATATGCAATCATCAGACACTCCCCATCTGCCCGTGTCGTTCAAACACAGGAACATATATTGGTGTAAAAGTATAACAAAAGTGCACTTTTATTCAAGTGCACTTTTTCCATCGCCTTTTCCTGTAAGAAGCAGTGTACACACTTCTCACTATGCTGTGGTTTCTATTACACACCTGAAAGAAAGAGACAATATATGTGAAAATATAATCGCACTAATGCAATATTATTTGAAAACGAACAGCGTCAGATCGGGTGTGAATTTATGCAGGAACTGGAAATTCTCTGATGCGGGACCTTCAGCCAGGGAAGAAAGTACAGTGTCAGGTGCTCATTCAGTGTAATAGAAAGCATAGCACAGAGAGGTGTGTACACGGCAACAAGTACACGTGTCATAAATGTAGGAAGGACGGTCCTTGGGTGTGTGGGAACTGTTAATATTTGAATGTGATGATTTTATATAGCACGGAATGAAAATCTGCACCACTTAGCATTGCACCATGCAAGCTGTCGTATCAATCGCCTACTGTAACTTGCTTTCTTTTTTCTTGGTTATACAGGTAGTTTTGAATAAAAGTGCACTTGTTTTGTTTGCGAAATGAAGTGTCTGCGTGCAGTTTTCGTGGCATTACACGTGTATTTTTTGAGCATGCCCGTTTGAGCATGCTAAAACACAGGAACATAAGTTGGTGTAAAAGTATAACAAAACAACGGGCAGATGGGGAGTGTCTGATGATTGCATATAAGCGCCGAAGTTACTGGTCTTTACCATTCTTTCCTCTGCATGTCCTGGAGTACAAAAGAAACAGCATACAGCAACATGCAGGGACTGGCAGGAACACTCAATAAAACTGAATAAAAATAAAATCAAGTGACGGTGAGATACGAGGAAGACAGCTTCGCCAGCGTTTGTGTCAAAACCCTGGGTGGGTTTATGTTAGTATGCATCGTGGTACACTGCAGAGCTATAGCGCGTCTTTAGTGAAAACAGCCGTGTCAGATGGGTTTGTATGGATTGAATCTGAACGCGACTGAGAGAATGAAAAGTGAATAAAAAAAAAAGCTAACCTTTACAAGGATCATAAATTGCACTGGCTTTTATTCTAAAACAGTAAGAATAAGAGCAGTTTACTTCTCAAAACGGAGGGGCGCAGGATCGAACTCGTGACCCCTTAATTCCCAAGCGGGGGCTGAGTCTATTGAACCACAGAGGCAGTTACAATAAATTGGTGTCAATGTCACATGTTAAGGCGGCTTTTTGTTTCCGCAGTTATATTTTTGAATAAAAGTGCAATTGTGTTATTCTTGTGAAAATGTTTCTTTGCTATTTGGACTTCAGGCTTCATACATTATATAGTTTATGCCTACATTTTGTCATCTACTACTAGAATATAAAAAACGTTTCTGTTTTAACAATGTGTTGAAACAGATTACTGTAGAAACTGAACAGACATGAAATGCGTGTGTTCCAAATAACGATCTATTATTTCCACTCTAAAACTCCACTTCACTCCCAGATACTCAGTCAAGGCATGAGCTGAGAGAAGTTCGTGCACGTTCTAAATTGGTGGGGGGATGGAATAGCCGGCTGCTCTAGCTTCTCTTTATCAGCACATTTAGAAGACAAAGGCTGGACGGAGAGGTGTGAAGGGATTTAAGAAGCAGTTTAAGGTGGGACGGAATTACGAGTTTTTTCGTAGGCTCTGGTAATTCTAGTGTTAACAAGCTCTGCCTCTTGACAGCCCCCCAGCCTTGATTCTCTAAGAAGACAAGTAAAACTCCCAAAACAACCCATTGTAGGGAAAAAATGGAAGAAACCTTGGGAAAGGCAATTCAAGGAGAGTCCCCTTTCCCGGTATGTTGGGCGTGCAGTGGTTGTCAAAAAGAAGGGGGTCAATACAATACAGTACAATACACAGAACAGAACAAATCCTCAATACAGTATAAAAATAAAAATTTTAGAAGTATGGAATAGAATTTAACATTAGATGATATCACATAATATGATTTGGATTTGTTTAGAGTCCTGGAGACCTCATTCATCAAGCTGCCTCCCCCATTTGGCCATTCCACAGCTGAAATAGCGCTAATCCGATGAAAGGACCCCTCTTTCCCATGATTCCTGCGATCCTCCATCAGGGATGACTTTACCTTAGGCAGGCAAAACAACTTGGCAGGTGGGCCGTGGCACCAAGTGCCACATTTGAGTACCGAGAAGAGAAACAGAATAGGTGAGGGTTATTATCACATTATAACTATCATTTTACTTATGTTTTAGTGCTAATGACAGTCTGTACAGTTATTCATCAGCTCTTGTCAGGATATGCTAAACTGAAGTAGTGAGTCTTAAGCCGGGATTTAAAGCTGAGACCGAAGGGGCACCTATTATAGTTGCTTGCAGACCATTCCACAGTTTAGAGGCCCTGTAACTAAAAGCTCAACCTCCCACTGTTATTTTATTAATCCTTGGAATCATAAGCAGACCGGCATCTTGAGATCTTAATGTGTGCCCTGGTTTGTAAGTCATGATAAGTTCAGACAAGTAAGCTGGACCTTGGACATTTAATGCTTTATATGTTAAAAGGAGGATTTTGAAATCTGCCGTAAACTTAACTGGGAGTCAGTGTAAGGATTTAAGAACTGGAGTTATGTGTTCGTATTTTCTTGTTCTTGTAATAATTCTTGCAGCAGCATTTTGGATTAACTGGAGGCTGTATAAAGAACAGTTTGAACATCCAGTGAACACCGCATTGCAGTAGTCAATCCTACTAGAAATAAATGCATGAATTAATTTCTCAGAATCCTGTTTATTTAGAAAGTGCCTTAATTTCCCAACATTTTTAAGATGGAAGAAACATGATTTGGACAACTTTGTAATATGCTTTAAATGACACGCTAGAGTCAAAGATAACTCCTAGATTGCGTTCTAATTTAGTAAAATTAATGGGGATTCCAACTGAGTTAAATGATGACGAATATTGTTGTGATCAGCGTCATTCCCTCCAACAATTAACATCTCTGTTTTATCTGTATTTAAAGACAAGTAGTTCTCATCCATCCACTCCTTTAATTCACTAACACAACTAATTAAAGACAACATCAGAGAAACTTCATTTGATCTAAATGAAAGGTATAACTGGGTGTCATCTGCATACAAGTGAAAATTAACATTATGTTTCCTAATGATAGATCCCAGTGTAAGCATGTATAGTGAAAACAGTAAAGGTCCCAGTACTGAGACCTGCGGGGACACCCTGTGTATAATGATGGAGTACTGTCAACACATTTCTGTACATTTTGAAATCGATTTCATACATTAGAACTAAACCAAGCGAGCACAATGCCTGTAAGCCCAACATCATTTTCTAGCCTGTGCAGTGAAATAGAATGGTCAGTGGTGTCAAATGCTGCACTTAAGTCTTAACATCATAATTACAGTGGAGTTTCCTTCATCAGAGGATATCAGAATGTCGTTTACAACCCGCGTTGTACTATGACCAGTGCGGAAACCAGACTGGAATTTCTCAAATAAATTGTAATGTGCAAAGTGTGACTGAAGCTGATTGGCAACTACTTTTTCTAGTAATTTAGAGAGAAAGGGTAAATTTGAGATAGGCCTATAAATTATTTAGTGTGGGTCTAGTTCTGACTTTTTAATAATGGTTTAATGACTGACACTTTTAGTGCATAAGGTACTGTGCCATGCAATAATGAACTACTGATAATGATGTTCTTGCAGCGCATATTCTAAACAATTGAACTTTTTACTAGTTTTGTTTGCACTGGGTCTAGGGAACAAGTAGTGGGCTTCATTTTAGAAATTAAAGTTAAGACTTCCTGTACAATTACAGGAGTAAAATTACTGTGCTTAATGCAATGTGAGATGGGGTCTGCTAAGCTAGTATTTGGTTTGTACTGTGATGCTGAGATCTGGGATCTTATATTTTTAATTTTCTCATTGAAGAAGTTCATAAAGTCTGTACTGCTAATATCTGTTGGTATTTTGCACTGTAGATCTGAATTTCCATTTGTTAATTTAGCCACTGTTCTAAACAGTACCCGAGGATTTTTATTATTGCTATTATTGTAGAATAGTATTCTGAGCGAGCTTTAAAGAGAGCTTTTTTATATTTTTTAACAGTTCCTGTCCATGCAGTTTGAAAGACGTAGCTTTGTTGTTTTCCATCTGCGCTCCAGTTTTCAACAGTCTAATTTAAGAGCTTGAGTGTTTTCATTAAACCAGGGAGAGTTTCTATGTGCTTTGATCACTTTTGTTTTAAGGGGAGCCACTGTGTCCAGAGCATCTCTCAAGGTCACATTTTAATGTGATGTTAGCTGAGCTAAATTGTTTTCTACGTTTACATTTGACATTAACTGATCTAAATGGTTTTCCACAGTTACACTCGACTTACTCAAAGTATCTACAGTAATCCCTCGCTATATCGTGCTTTGACTTTCACAGCTTCACTCTATCGCGGATTTTATATGTAAGCATATCTAAATATATAACGCGAATTTGTCGCTGCTTTGCGGATTTCTGCGGACAATGGGTCTTTTAATTTATAGTACGTGCTTCCTCAGTTTGTTTGCCCAGTTGATTTCATATAAGGAACACTATTGGCGGATGGCTGAGGGCTGAGAAGCTAACCAATCAGAGCATGCAGTTAAGTTCCTGTGTGCTGACTGGCTCAGCGATGAAGCACCGAATTCGATTCCGCGCCGTTAGCCAGGAAGTCTCGTCTCACTCATTCAGCATCAACATGTTTCGCTGTATAAAGAGTTAACTTTTGTGCTCTTTTGTGTTTATCTTTGTGCGTAGTCATGCCCTTCGTTATGGCTCCAAAACGATCTGCTCCTGCTACTGCTTCAGGGGCCGTGCCCAAGCACCAACGGAAGATGCTAACGATTGTCGGAAAGGTAAAATTTTTGAATATGTTGAAGGAAGGGAAAAGCTACACTGCTGTAGGATGCCATTACGGCATCAATGAGTCCACGATTCTTTTTATTTAAAAAGGAGAAAAAGAATATAAGATCTACGGTCGCAGTGTCCTTTTAACCAGGGCTCAAAATGATTTGTAACTGGACGTAATAAGGCAGTAGTTCGGATGGAATCTGCTTTAGGAATCTGGATTGAAGACTGCCAGAAGAACAACGGCGGTACTACACAGTCGCCTGAAGAGGCTCCTTTAGAAGGGCTGTAACGCTCTCCTTTGTTGTGCAGTAAAATTAAACTCATTGTTATCGGACAAGTCGTCGTGTCATTGTTGGTGAGTAACCATAATTAATTTTCTACTTACAGTACTTAGTACATGTACGTATGTTTAGTGTCACTGTACACACATTTACTGTATACAATTTTTCTTGCATTGTATGTATTTATTGCTGGTGGCCTGTCTATCGTAATGTCTATAACATATGTGATACTGGTGATGCTCAATTTTTTTTAGGTTTTACTGTATATAAACAGTGTGTTTACATACATAATTTCAATTAATCTTACCTAATATCTATTAGAATACAAAGGGTTTATGCTGTATAACTGTGCGGAGAATTTTTATAAACAGTGTGGGAGAGTTTATAAGGACTTAAAATATATAAAAATAACCATACAAACATATGGTTTCTACTTTGCGGATTTTAACTTATCGTTGGGGTGTGGTGTTTTGGGTCCACAGCTCGTTGAGCAAAGGCCATTCATTTTAAATAATCACCGCACCCGAGGCGGCTTCGGGGGGTTTGCGATGTTGTAGCGAGCCGCGGGGCAGTCGTCGATGTGGGCGTTTCTCACCGTGTGCACAGGTGGGGAACTGCCCACATTCGTGATTGCTCCCATGGCTAATGCTACAGCTGTGATGGCCCCTCACGTTTTAAAAAGAAGCGCGAGTCGGTTGAGGAGGGAAAAAAATGGAGAGGTGAAAAAGAAACGATCGGAGAGAAAAAGAAAAGGAAAGAGGACAGAGGTTACAGGGAGCGAGGAAGCAGGCGGTGCGTGAGTGTGGTGAGCGCGATCGGCGCTTCGTGGGCAGCTGCGAGGAAGCTAGGTGTTAGGCCGACACCCAGGCGTTTGAGTTGAGGTTGCTCCCGCTGAGTGACCAGGTAGCGGGAGTGCCTAGAGGAAAGCGACGAGCCGCAGAAGGCCGTGGAAAGGCAGAGCAAGTCGGGAGGCTTGGTGGTGGAGTCCCCAATGTGTGCGTCCTGGCTATTGGGGTAATCAAGTCTCGGGGACTGGGATGAGTGCCATACGAGCCAGGGATCGGGAGGTCTCCAGTCTCGCGTGTGTTGTAGGAGGGCAGCTGCAGAGAGCGTCTTGCCTGCTGCTAAGCCCATACGGGATAAGCAGGTGAGACGCATACAGAAAAGAAGCACCAGAGTTATTGTCATTGTAAGACTGCTTCCTGATCATTTTACCTCTCGTTTTAAAGGATTGTTTTTTTCTTATTGTTGTTTTAACCTCCACGTTTTCATTTTATGGATTATTTATTGAAACTGCACTATTTATGGAACACTGTTTTTGTTGACTGTTTTTAATAAAAGCACTGTTTTCACTTTTAACCATCCCCTTGCTAAGATGCTCAATTATTGCCTTCACTGACTAGCTCACTCGGTAACATTATCGACGGTGTTGGGTTCAAGGGTTCCCAAACATCAAAGGGAGTGTGGAGCCAGAACCCACATCGTCACAAGGGGGTTCTGGAACGCAACCCTCGTGATTGAGGGGGGATTACTGTATATGTTTTGAAACAGAATTACAATCTAGATGTTGTATTGTCTTTGTTTTAATCTGTGAGTGCGTTGGTAAGGGCAGGACTAAATCAAATGTAATTAAGTAGTGATTGGAAATAACTTCATTTAATGGAGTAATATTTAAATTTTGAATTTCCACTTTGTAAGTTATAATTAAACCTAATGTGTGGTTATGATTATGAGTTGGAACTTTGACATTCTGACAAAATCCTACTGAATTTAACAAATAAGTAAAACATTTGCTAAAAGTATCAGTTTCCACATCAATGTTTACATGTAAATCTCCCATCAGTACTACGTAATCATAATTTATAGCCAAATTAGATAAAAGTTGCTAAATTCAGTCATGAATAATGTATTTGGCCCTGGTGGTCTGTAGACTAGCACTATAATTGTGTTGGAATCTGTTTTAATATTTAAAACAAATGCCTCAAAGGGTGTAAAGTCGCCTAAATGTTTAGACTTGATTTGCATTTTGTTACAATGAATTATTCCAAGGCCTCCTCCTCGACCAGAACCTCTAGACTTATGAATGAATGAGTATCCATCTGGTGATGCCTCTGCTAGGGAAACAGTGTCACATTTACTAAGCCAGGTTTCAGTGAGAAGACACAGATGAGATTTTGTACTTAACTCTTTTAGGGCGGATGTCGACTTTTGTTGACAGGAGGGGTTAGTCGACATCCTGGGATAGAGGGCGATAATCAGCTGTTAATGGCGACAAATCTCACTGTCACGTCACAGGCATTCCCTCTGTGCTTGGAGGAATGCTAGACTCGTTGACTCAGCAACTAATCCTTGCGTGTGCATGAGTTGCGAAATGTAAACAATGGCAAGATGGCATCGACATGTGACTAGGGAGCGAAGCGAGTGCAGAAAAGAAAATACTCGGCAGACAATGTTTTGCGCATTATCGCGGAGTCGGACTCTGATTTTTCAGAATCGGATTTTATTGACAGTGATCAGGAGATTGAGCAAGAGAGTGACAAGCCGGCATCAGCTGATCAAAAAAAGCCGATGCCGCGCCAGTGGATCTGCTGCCAGTTGAGCGCCTTCGCGCAGCCGATGATGCATCTACGGCAAGGTTCGCGTGGGATAAATACACAGACATTGATCCGTTGATAGCCGATCTGGCTACCGGACTTCACAAGACGGCATGGCTTGCTGTTGGACACGACAGATCACCAGCTGCTGTACTTCAGGCTGCTCTCTCCTGATGCTGCTTTTCAGCTATCGTCAGACAAGACAAACAGGTAGGCAGAGAAATTTTTTGAATCGCGGGCTGTGTTTGCATCGCATTCTCGTTTTTCAAAGTGTAAACCCACAACAAAAGACAAGATGAAGCATGCTGTGGTGTTACAAATAGAGATGGGACAGAACTGGTGATATAAATTCAGGGAGCATTGGTCCAAACGTGCTTTGTCCCCTGGTGGCTTTGGACAGGTTATGCAGCATGGTGATAGGTACGTGCTGCTGCAAAGTTTTATTCACTTCTGTAATAAACAGAAGCAAATCCCATGGGAGGAGCCAGGCTCTAATGCCATGCATAAAGCTCATAAAGTTTCAGAAGATGAAAAGAGGTGACAATATGGTTGTCATGCGGGCAGAAAACTTGGTGGCAGTGGAATGGCACCTTGGGAAAAGGGTGACTTGTCTCTCTACAGTACACACTAACAATATATGTGAGAAAGTGCAGCAACAGACAATTGAAAAGTAGGCACCAAAGCAACACGTATTGTAAGCAGTGTGTGAAAAAGTAATTGCCCCCTGAACCTAATAACTGGTTGGGCCACTCTTAGCAGCAATAACTGCAATCAAGCGTTTGCGATAACTTGCAATGAGTCTTTTACAGCGCTCTGGAGGAATTTTGGCCCACTCATCTTTGCAGAATTGTTGTAATTCAGCTTTATTTGAGGGTTTTCTAGCATGAACCGCCTTTTTAAGGTCATGCCATAGCATCTCAATTGGATTCAGGTCAGGACTTTGACTAGGCCACTCCAAAGTCTTCATTTTGTTTTTCTTCAGCCATTCAGAGGTGGATTTGCTGGTGTGTTTTGGGTCATTGTCCTGTTGCTGCACCCAAGATCGCTTCAGCTTGAGTTGACGAACAGATGGCCGGACATTCTCCTTCAGGATTTTTTGGTAGACAGTAGAATTCATGGTTCCATCTATCACAGCAAGCCTTCCAGGTCCTGAAGCAGCAAAACAACCCCAGACCATCACATTACCACCACCATATTTTACTGTTGGTATGATGTTCTTTTTCTGAAATGCTGTGTTCCTTTTACGCCAGATGTAATGGGACATTTGCCTTCCAAAAGTTCAACTTTTGTCTCATCAGTCCACAAGGTATTTTCCCAAAAGTCTTGGCAATCATTGAGATGTTTCTTGGCAAAATTGAGACGAGCCCTAATGTTCTTTTTGCTTAACAGTGGTTTGCATCTTGGAAATCTGCCATGCAGGCCGTTTTTTTTCCCCAGTCTCTTTCTTATGGTGGAGTCGTGAACACTGACCTTAATTGAGGCAAGTGAGGCCTGCAGTTCTTTAGACGTTGTCCTGGAGTCTTTTGTGACCTCTCGGATGAGTCGTCTCTGCGCTCTTGGGGTAATTTTGGACGGCCGGCCACTCCTGGGAAGGTTCACCACTGTTCCATGTTTTTGCCATTTGTGGATAATGGCTCTCACTGTGGTTCGCTGGAGTCCCAAAGCTTTAGAAATGGCTTTATAACCTTTACCAGAGTGATAGATCTCACTTACTTCTGTTCTCATTTGTTCCTGAATTTCTTTGGATCTTGGCATGATGTCTAGCTTTTGAGGTGCTTTTGGTCTACTTCTCTGTGTCAGGCAGCTCCTATTTAAGTGATTTCTTGATTGAAACTGGTGTGGCAGTAATCAGGCCTGGGGGTGGCTACGGAAATTCAACTCAGGTGTGATACACCACAGTTAGGTTATTTTTTAACAAGGGGGCAATTACTTTATCACACAGGGCCATGTAGGTTTGGATTTTTTTTCTCCCTAAATAATAAAAACCATCATTTAAAAACTGCATTTTGTGTTTACTTGTGTTATATTTGACTAATGGTTAAATGTGTTTGATGATCAGAAACATTTTGTGTGACAAACATGCAAAAGAATAAGAAATCAGGAAGGGGGCAAATAGTTTTTCACACCACTGTATTGTTAATTGGAACACCTGCATTTCATATGTGTTCTGTGTCTACAGCGATCTATGTAAACATAGGATGACAGGAAATTTGAGAAATGCAAGAAATGTTCAACACATACCTAAAACAATTTTTTTTCATGTTATAGTACTAACAAAATTTTGACATGAAGTGTATAATATGTGGAGACTGAAGTCTAAATATTAAAAAAAAAACACTTTCATCAAAGGTACACGTATAACAAAACAAGTGTGCTTTCATTATAAATATAACAGAAGAAAAAGAAATCAGATTATGGTACAGCACTGACTTGACCACTTGGGTGGTGTAGCGGTAAGAACATCCGACTCATAATCAAGCGGTGTGGGTTTGAGCCCAGCAGTTTCCCAGAATTACCGTGTTGAGTAGTGAGCTGTTCTTATTGTTACAACTATTCAATACAAGCATACATCAGAACTCAGATGAGGATGAAACCGTAAAACAGTAGCTTTCACCTGCAGCTAAAGTCTTTGGTGTACTGAAGTAGCATTACACAGGTGGTACTATGCCAATCAAACACAGGAAGCTCTGCAGTCTACTTGTAACTTTATGCTGTAGAAAGATAAGTAAATAAATCAAGGTAAATACATAAAAGCCACATCGAAGGTTATTTACCTAAGTAACATATAAATGTTTTTCGTATAATGACCATCACAAAACATAATCACAAACAGAAGTTTGCATGATACCGTGGCAAGCTTGGCATGCCCTGCTGTTTTCTTGAAGGATATGTGTGGCAGATTGACCAATAATATCCACTGGCCGGATGACGCCTGACCTCTTGCTGTATCCAGTCGGTGCCATCTTTCGCCTTTACACCTGGTGCAGCTGCTTTGTCCTTATGTGTGATTGGGCATTGCTTGTAGGAAGGGGCTTCTGTTCTCTTTCTCTGATGTAGAACCCTCATCAGAGTTCACATCTTATAGTAAGAATAAGAGCAGCTTACTACTCAAAACGGTAATTCTGGGAAGCTGCTGGGCTCAAACCCATGACTTCTTTTTTGTTAATTAGCAGTTCATACTGCTGCACCACCCAAACGGTCATGTTAGCATCATACCCTAACCAGATTTCTTATCCTTCTGTTATATTTATAATAAAAGCACACTTGTTTTTTTATATGTGTACTTTTTGTGAAGGTGTTTGATATCTGGACTTCACTCTTAACACATTACAGAGATTTCATGTCAAAAGTTTGTCGTTAGTACCATAACATGAAAAAAGTTTTAATTTAGGTTTGTGTTCAACATTTCATGCATTTGTCGCATCTCCTGTCATCCTACATTTACATAGATCATTGTAGACACAGAACACACATGAAATGCAGGTGGTGTTCCAAATAATGATATATTATTTACTATATGCAACTCCAGGGACCTTACACCCAAGATGAACAAGACATGGGTTGGGAGAACCTTTTGCACAAGTTGAAGTGTCATGAGATAGCAGGCTGCTTGTGCTGATTGACACATTTACTAAACAAAAGACAATGATGGAGATGTGAGAAGGAATTTAAGGTGGTCTGGGATTATGAGTTTTTTCATAGGCCTCAGGGATTCTAGTGTTAAAATGAAACTACCATAAAAATTACAGACTGTTCAATTCTTTGTAAGTGAGCAAACATACAAATTCAGCAGGGGGTCCAATACTTATTTCCCCCACTGTAGTTTCTGATAGTTGCTTAAGAACTATCACCCATTCTGTGGTTTTACAGCTAAAAGTTTAAATTATCAAATAAATGAGTACATTACCCATATGTGATCACTAATCTTTTGTTTAAAAGTGATGTACAGTGTGTAAAAGACTGTTTTCATATTGTAATATTTTATTACAGTTATTAATTTTTCATATATTAACACCTCTTTGATACTTGCATGTTGATGTTATAATCATCTATGAATGCTTTATGTTCTTCTCTAAATTTCCATTAAAAATTGCATTGACTAACTTGTATATGTTTTATTCTAGGACAGGGACACCCAGAAAATTCAGTGGATAGATCGTTTCATTGAAGAGCTTCGTACTAATGACAAATGGGTCATTCCAGCGCTAAAGCAAATACGAGAAATTTGTAGCTTATTTGGAGAAGCCCCACAGAATTTAAGGTACATGCATACATGCACTGTAACTTTTTAGATTGCTTTTTAATTACATCTTTTTTCCCTCATTCTTTCTTAGGCTATATTTTTTCCTTTTGTCACATATTTATATATTTTAACCTTTTGCTTTGCAGCCAGACTCAAAGAAGTCCACATGTTTTTTACCGACATGACTTAATAAATCAGCTGCAGCATAATCACGCTCTTGTTACACTAGTGGCAGAAAATCTTTCTGCATACATGGAAAGCATGAGACAGTTTGCCAAAGGTAAGGTTATCTTAGTTTTATTTATTACATTGAATTTATCTTTTTTGAAACCACAAATGTATGCAGTGTCACCAATTTGTATAAAAGAAAATGCATACTTAATAACTCAAAAACTGCTTGCCAACTCATTAAGCACCTAGTCTCCAATTTTAAGGTTTCAAGTTTGATTTCTGCCTCTTTACTGTTATGCTCAAAAAGATCACTTAGGCATTCAAGGCCCTACCTGCAAAAATATACACAGGTAGTCCCCAGGTTACGGACATCTGACCAACGACATACGAACGGGGCTGCAGCTGTGACGCATGCACCTCAGTAACTGCCGCTCCGTCATCTTCGGCCTGGTGATGCTGCAAGCGGTGACCCGGTTGTGGCTGAACGGAGGCCATTGAGGGTGAACGGGGGGGCGGGGATTAGCATTGTAGTGTTTCTTGGATGGCTGCCTGTTGAATTGGGGTGGTGGTGGGCGATTCACTACACGCCTTTTGCCACCCTGTGTTCGTTCTCGGTGGGCGGACGCTTCAGGCAGCATACTGTAGTGGAGGTGATTGTGAGGTGGGCTGGTGGTGAACTGCCCCTCGCTGCCCCCATTCATTCTCAATAGCAAGCCTGCTTGTACTGTTATACACATAGCAGGAAGTTGTCTCTTGTCAGTACACCAGATGTTCTGACGATGGGTGCCTTCCTGCTGTGATAGCGTGTACAGTGCTGTGTAGAAGAGCTCATCTTAATCTTTTGTCTTCACCCTTCAAGAATGTCTCTGAAACACAAATCTGATGCAAGTGCTGGTGATACAGTAAAGAATAGAATAGCTATCACCATTGAAAATAAAGTAGAAATAATAAAAAGGTCAGAGAGAGGTGAAACTCCGTCATTCATTGGCAGAGCACTAGGTTACAGTTGGTTAACAATAGCATTTATTAAAATAATGTACCTGTTACGACTTACATACAAATTCAACTTAAGTACAAACCTACAGTCCCTACAGTATCTCGTACGTAACCCGGGGACTGCCTGTATTTAAATAGTTTTGAAATATAGTGGTACTTATAAATTCCCTACGGAGAATGCTTGTGATACAAGAGTGCCATATAGAATAAAGGATGTGATTTACTTGATTAATCATTCTAAACAGGTAAACCATTCTAAAAATTATAATCAAATAATGCACATCCTTTATTATATGATTTCTTGGTTGTGCATTTAGGAGGGATTTCCACATTTCATAATAAAACCCCAAAATGCACCAATCTCCTATTAGTACTAGGGTATAGTGAGAAGTCAAGCAAAATGACCTTTTATTGGCTAACTAAAGATTACAGTATGCAAGCTTTCGAGGCAACTCAGCCCCCTTCTTCAGGCAAGATGTAATTACACAGAATTTGTGCCTCCTTTTTAACTGTTTCTCCATTATCCTTTGCTTTCCATCCATTTTTATTTTATTATTTATTCACATTATTTCAAGGCATTATGTGTCAGTTTCCATGACAAATGTTGAAGACATTAAATTTCACATACATGTAAAACGTAGAACATCTATATTTATTTTGAAGCTCACTATACTGCCCCTTCTCATGAAATATGATTGTAGTCATTGGTTTTGAGCTAAGAGGCTGACTCATTTTTAGAAACTTATGTATTGATGTAGTAACAGGAGCAGTAAAGGGATACATAACAGTTCTTTCTGTATAGATTATGTGTGTATGATTCATCTGTGCAGAAACAGTCAAAAAGAGGCATCACAGGAACATATTTGGCTCCTTTGGAAACATCCTTATTGCAAGCAACTAAATAATCAATGATTAAAATCCATGCTTAGTTTGAGTGTAATGAAGAAATGTCTAAACCCAGGGGGTGGAAATTAAAGATTTACAATAAAAGAAGAAATTTCTTAGCAACGCTACTGCAGAGTGTCAGTTTGTCTACGTATTTGTAACCAAGCAATTGGTTTTTAAGATGGAATTAATTAAAATGGTAGCCAGTGGCTATTGCTTTATGCATTACAATAAAGGTCTTGCTTTGCATTACTCTTGGAGAGATGGATAACAAAAGATTTTTACCTGCTAAACTGTTTTAGATGTTTTTAAAACTAAACTGCCTTTCATAATGAATAACAATTTAAATAGCTAAGGTCCCTATGGCCATTTGAGTGGATACAGTTACTTCAAAGAGACTTGCATCAACCCAAAACCCCAACAATTTGCCCAGGTACAGACTAAATTTGACAAGCATTGTTGTAACAGGGTGTGTTGAAAGGTTCATCAGTTAACCATTGTCATTTATTAGAAGATTTAGTGTAGCCCGTATTTGTTAAAAATTGGCTAGTTAGCAGAACCTCTTCTTTGAGTAGCTTGCCCTGTGTCCTCATATGGATGCTTATGCACTAAGCTCTTGTGTCAGATGGGCAGCAGTATTAAGAAGAATATACTTTATTGGAGCTGTTTATGTTGTAAATGTCTATTTTCACTAAGAACAACAAAGGGGTACAGTGCTATACACGTGACAGGTGATTTCCTATGTGTGCCTTAATCATAGTTAACACCAGCTACACTCCTATTAGTTTGAATCACCAGGATCACATTTTACTGAGAGGTGCCATTGGGTGTTAAAGGTGGCAGTGGCCAAAGGGAAGGCATAAGATTGGTCAAAGTAAAATTACTTTTAGGCAGCCTTGAAGATATTCTGGTAATATTCAAAATATATTCATTGCACAGGTAAGCGTAATGCACCTGCTCCAGGTGAAGAAGTTCAGTTACCGGTAAATCTTGTTAATGAATGTGGGTATTTTAGAACAACTTTTAAAACTTTCTGAAACCATGTTTTAACTTTGTTATTATGGTTTGAGTGTCAATTGGTGGGCCAAAATGGCAAAACTTTACAGCACTTTACAGTTTGAAGAAAGTGAAGGGATCTGAATACTTTGCAATTGCATTATATTAGTGCTGTTATGGCACATCAATATAATTGACATAGTCGATTATATAAATACGCTGGTTGGTGTAGCATACGTCAATGCATCGCATTTTTACCATTTTCAAGAGATTAACATGGCCGGACATAGAACATGTGAAGGTCATTCATGTAAGAGACTGCACTCTTATAAAGTATGGGAGTTCTTTAAGAAAAAGCCAAATAATGTGTTATTCTGTACACTCTGCAAATGTGAGATGGCATATCATAGCAGCACAACAGCTATGCGGAAGTATCCCGGAGTTCTCTATGAAGACTCTGCCATGTTTCTAATTAGTTTTATTAGTTCTGATTGGTAAATCACTGCACTCTACAATCATTTTGTTTTCCTTAGTGTAGTAGTAGTAGGCTTTTGTTTGGAAGAAGCTTATAATTAGTTTTTTTTTTTTTTTTTTTTTTTAAAAAGGGAGGGATCTAAAAGTAATTTGCGGTATAAGAGAAAACAAGTAATGTGTAATAAGCAGAATAACATTTTTAGCTAGTGATTATCTTGAGGTTTAGGATTCATTACTCTCACTTTATATTAGTTAGCTGTTATCGATATATATATATATATATATATATATATATATATAAACAAACTCCTGTGGCACAGATGTCTACAGAAACTGTAAAATACACCACCACAATTCTATGATTTATATTTCTGTCCCAGCAACATCAACTCCTTTAGAGTGTCGTCAGCAAGGGAGTATTGTGGCAAAGGAAAGAGCAAGTCTGACACTAGAACATCTAGACATGCTTGCATTCCTCCACTGTAATGCCCATGTTAACCCCTGCTTTCTCTGTGCCTCAGGATAGCTTGACTGATGGAGAAAGGGAAAGAAGTAGTTTCTGTGTTGAACCGATTCAGATTGTCCATGTTTTTGATATATAATCTGAAGTGTTACTTGAATTGATAAGTTTTGTTCAGTGTTACTTAAACTGGTCTTTGCACTAATGTTGGACTAATGAACAGATTGCTTGCATTTTTGCACTTATGTTGTACTGCTAAGCAGATCTGATCTGTAACATCTGATTTAAACTTTGGTTAACAAACTTTTTTTGTGAACTGAAATTATATTAATCTGGAAAGATTTTGTGGTTGCATTCCTTTTTGCACTTTAATACACAACACGGTGTTGATATTCTAATGTTAAAAGATTTTCATTTTTGCTTTGTGGTATTTGTTATATATTTAATGGAGTAGTCCAAAGTTGTTATTTTGAAAAACAAGCTAGTTGTTAGATAAGTCAACCAAACGAAAAAATAATCACTACACTAGTAGATGCAAAGGGTAAGGATGTACCTAACGTATTTAAGTTCTCTAATTTAAATGTTTTCTGCACCTAACAATTTGTTTTCTGCATTTTTAATCCTAACAGCATGTCTTTTTGTACAATTTCCATTTTAATAAAGATTCCAATAACACAATCTCTGCTGGACTATTTATTACTAGAATGCGGCTGTACAGATTTATGCATATATGATAACTCTGGAACTCTAAGGGCTCATTCATACTTCACGCTCCGAACGCGTACGCGCCCGCATCATGGCTGCCACGCATTCCCAGCGTTCATTTCCGCGCGTCCTCTGAGCAGGTCCTCAGAAATTAGCGGCAGCGTCGCGAGTTGCAGTACCAGCAAAAGTCGGCGCGTGTGCTAAAAAGTCGGAGCGTGACGTCGGAGTCTCTGTTTACTATCTACATGTGACAGCAAGCCTCTATGGAGATCCTTCGGGGATCGGTGTGCGCACTTTGCTGTTTGATGAATGGCTCAAATACAGCGCTATACATTATATTTGCCGATGTGAAATTGCAAAAAAAAAATAGACGGCACAAAAGATGGTATGTGATACTTTTAAAATGTATCGTGTCATTACGATCGGGAATATGCGACGCTTGAATATAAAAGCACCACGAATGCATCTGTATGTTGGCATTTTGCTTCAGCAGCGGAAAGCAGCAATAGATCGCCAAACAGAACAAATTAAATGTATGATATTCCAACTCTCTGCACATTTAGAATCTTTAGATTTATACTTGATATCACTTTCATGATGAAATGCATTAAAATGTGTATGTTATATTTTACATATAATTTCGTTTAAATAATAAATACTGTTAATAAATACACACATGGGGGTGTCACGGTGGCGGAGCGATAGCACTGCTGTCTCATGAAGGGAGTTATGTTGCTGGTATTCCAC